>NC_084582.2:17510000-17735000 GCF_033978685.3 Nerophis lumbriciformis | reverse complement strand
TGATTATATGCATGAGTGTATGTATGTATATGTACTTGTGTATGTACAGTATGTGTATATGTATGTTTGTACAGTGAATGTGTGTGTGGAGGTACAAACTTTGTGTGTATGCTGTATTTGTATATGTATGTGGGAGCATACTATGTGTGACAATCACATTTTTCAACTGTCTTTGCAGATGTGCACCACTCACTCAGATCCAGACCTTCATTTGTTTCCCTTTCACTTGTGACAGTTGGCTGGAAATTGTGAGCATGTCACCCCAGCAATCAGTGCACTTTGTAGTTAAAGACAATAAAATAAAAGGCCTCTTATGCGGAAGTAGAGTTGTTACTCAGAGTGACCCTGGACAATGACTATTGATTGCAAGTACCGCAAACACAATTAAACATATTCATTTCATTGTTTTCCTCTGGCTGAAGAATGGCAATGTGGCTGTGATGCCGCTGTTGTCCTGTCAACCGTAAACCAGTGACGCGGGGGCAACGTTCTTGGCCGGTAATGCGTTTTGTTCACCTATCTAATATTGTGTTCTTATAAATGTTAATCTTCATCATCAGATGTTTCATTTTCTGTTTTTCCAGCAGTCAAATGCTATCTACATACTCACTTGCTGGTAAATGTTCGGTGGATAATGAAGCGCTTTAAAGCACACAGATTCAAACAACACAGAGAATAAATAGGTTCCTTTTTTTGGGGGACCAATACACTGCACACCATAATGTGTCTCCATTGGGGTGCGTATGAGTAAAGTGGTGTATTAGTCAAAGGGTAATGTATTTTTTTTCTGTTACGTGTACATCCCCTCTGGACAAACGTGTGATTTGTGACACTTAACTACGTACCATAAATCGACTTGAATTGAGAGCAAAATTGCCGAGACAAGCATACATCACCTTGCAAAGTCAAGACTCAACGTTTGCGATGTGAATTGACGTATTGATTTTCCTTGACAGCTATTGGCAGAAGGAGTAAGGAGGACGGGGTGTGCGGGACCACGGGAGCTCGTTGAGATCTGGGCCGCATTATGCGTACCAAGAGAATGAGGCTTAGCATATATTGAGTGTTTGTGCTGCAGAATAGAAAATGTAAAGGACCTTGCTTAAACTCACCGAATGTTAAATTGAGCTTAACTAAAAATCCCTTCAACACACACAGAATCCGTGTTTTTTTTGCATAAAATCAATTTCATCTTTTTTTTTTTTTTTTTTTGGAATGACGGTTCTCTTTGTTTTGGATCAGAATTCACAGATAAATAGTTTATAAAAAGGAGGCCGACAATGAGATCGACTACGGCACAACTGATGAAGGGTAATGTGTTGAAAGAGGTGATCTGAAGGAGACTGAAGAATATCCATTGTTTGTCTTCTTAAGGGCAGGGCACACAAGGGGGACCGAGCTGGAGTGTATGTGGATTAGTGCCAGGCTCCGTCCTGAATATATAACCAAGCCAAGGTCCTCCTCTCCTATCGTCTATGTACCAGAGAAATATCAGAGCTGAAATTATACATTTCTTCAAATACATACACAGTTCTGTAGCTTCAAGTAATAAGAAAAACATTTCACAGCTGATATTAAAGTGTCTGTATTGCATTTTATAGTGGTGAGTCTCTTTTAATGCATGCATGATAATTTCACAATGTCTAAAATCAGTCTAAGAGAATTCATTTAAAAACTTGAAGGCCTACTGAAACCCACTACTACCGACCACGCAGTCTGATAGTTTATATATCAATGATGAAATCTTAACATTGCAACACATGCCAATACGGCCGAGTTAGCTTACTAAAGTGCAATTTTAAATTTTGCGCCGAAATATCCTGCTGAAAACGTTTCGGTATGATGACGCCTGCGCGTGACGTCACGGATTGTAGAGGACATTTTGGGACAGCATGGTGGCCAGCTATTAAGTCGTCTGTTTTCATCGCAAAATTCCACAGTATTCTGGACATCTGTGTTGGTGAATCTTTTGCAATTTGTTCAATGAACAATAGAGACAGCAAAGAAGAAAGCTGTAGGTGGGAAGCGGTGTATTGCGGCCGGCTGCAGCAACACAAACACAGCCGGTGTTTCATTGTTAAAGATGACAGTTAAGCTTTACCATTGGTCTGTGGAGAACTGGGACAACAGAGACTCTTACCAGGAGGACTTTGAGTTGGATACGCAGACGCGGTACCGTGAGTACGTAGCTGCGGCTTCCAAACATTTGATCGCTTGCCCGTACGTGCGTGCCGCTATGTGAATGTCACGTACGTAACTTTGGGGACTTTGGGGAAATATATGTGCTGTATGAACTTTGGGGAGGTGAACGGTACTTTGGGCTGTGGGATTGAGTTTGTTGTGCAGGTGTTTGAGTTGTATTGGCGGGTTATATAGACGGGAGGGGGGAGGTGTTTGTTATGCGGGATTCATTTGTGGCATATTAAATATAAGCCTGGTTGTGTTGTGGCTAATAGAGTATATATACAGTATGGCTTGTGTTTATTTACTGTTTTAGTCATTCCCAGCTGAATATCAGGTCCCACCCGCCTCTCACAGCATCTTCCCTATCTGAATCGCTCCCACTGCCCTCTAGTCCTTCACTCTCACTTTCCTCATCCACAAATCTTTCATCCTCGCTCAAATTAATGGGGAAATCGTCGCTTTCTCGGTCCGAATCGCTCTCGCTGTTGGTGGCCATGATTGTAAACAATGTGCAGATGTGAGGAGCTCCACAACCGGTGACGTCACGCACATATCGTCTGCTACTTCCGGTACAGGCAAGGCTTTTTTATCAGCAACCAAAAGTTGCAAACTTTATCGTCGATGTTCTCTACTAAATCCTTTCAGCAAAAATATGGCAATATCGCAAAATGATCAAGTATGACACATAGAATGGACCTGCTATCCCCGTTTAAATAAGAAAATCGCATTTCAGTAGGCCTTTAATTCCGAATATGGTATTTAAGTATGAATTATAATCAGAAAATACATTCCATTTACATCACTACATGACCGGCTTATCAAATTGGATAATTGATTAAATAGCATTGAATTATTATTAACTTGCTGAATTAAATTGCACCCTGGACAGTCAATTTAGGTTTCTGCCATCATTTTGAGCCTTTTTGTGCTATGCATTTTAATGACATAAACTCCTAATTATTAGCAAACAAGAAGACCAAGCATTGCTTGGCATGGGTAGAGAGCCCATCTGTCATGAGTAATAGGTAACACATGACTTAGTTCAGTTCAGTTTCAGTTTATTTCGAACACGCATACGATACAATGCATCACACAATTCCAGTTGTTTCATTACATCACGTCCGAAAAGAAGTAGGAAGAAGCAGAGCTTATTTAATCTTACCCCTTTTCATACCATAGCAATTTTATCCAATTTCCTTGTTCTCTGTAACAGAACAGTGAACAAATAGATAATATACCATAGTAAACAAACAAATATTAAATACATAAATAATATTTGTCTCAATTAAAAAAAGGAAACAAAAGGGTTCAAGATGTTCATCATAAATCTTGTTCTTTGTACTTTGTGAACACTTGCAGTTCGTAATCCATTCCATAATTTAATTCCACATACTGATATGCTAAATGTTTTAAGTGTTGTACGAGCATACACATGTTTTAAATTAGATTTTCCTCTAATTTTATATTCCTCCTCTTTTGTTGAGAAGAATTGTAGTACATTCTTGGGTAGCAGGTTATAGATTGCTTTATACATCATTTTAGTTGTTTGAAAATGCACCACATCATTGAATTTCAATAATTGTGATTTATATAGCGCTTTTTCTCAAGTGACACAAAGCGCTTTACATAGTGAAACCCAATATCTAAGTTACATTAAAACCAGTGTGGGTGGCACTGGGAGCAAGTGGGTAAAGTGTCTTGCCCAAGGACACAACGGCAGTGACTAGGATGGCGGAAGCGGGAATCGAACCTGGAACCCTCGAGTTGCTGGTACGGTCGCTCTGCCAACGAAGCTATACCGGTTGGTAATAAATAAAGGTTTTGTACGTTCTCTATATCCAACATTATGTATTATTTTAATTGATCTTTTTTGTAACACCGTTAGTGAATGAAGCGCACATTTCTACACAATAACTCAGATATGGTAACACTAGCGAGCAGTAGAGAATATGAAGTGATTTTTGTTCGAGAACATGTTTTGCTTTATTCATTATTGATGTGTTTCTTGCTACTTTATGTTGTATATATTTTTACATGAGATTTCCAATTCATTTTATCATCTATTATTAGCGACTGGGATGAGAATCAGCACCTCCAAGTCTGAGTCCATGGTTCTCGCCCGTAAAAGGGTGGAGTGCCATCTCCGGGTTGGGGAGAAGACCCTGCCCCAAGTGGAGGAGTTCAAGAACCTAGGAGTCTTGTTCACGAGTGAGGGAAGAGTGGATCGTGAGATCAACAGGCGGATCGGTGCGGCGTCTTCAGTAATGCGGACGCTGTCTCGATCCGTTGTGGTGAAGAAGGAGCTGAGCCGGAAGGCAAAGCTCTCAGTTTACCGGCCGATCTACGTTCCCATCCTCACCTATGGTCATGAGCTTTGGGTTATGACCAAAAGGACAAGATCACGGGTACAGGCGGCCGAAATGAGTTTCCTCCGCCGGTTGGCGGGGCTCTCCCTTAGAGATAGGGTAAGAAGCTCTGCCATCCGGGGGGAGCTCAAAATAAAGCCACTGCTCCTCCACATCGAGAGGAGCCAGATGAGGTGGTTCGGGCATCTGGTCAGGATGCCACCCGAACGCCTCCCTCGGGAGGTGTTTAGGGCACGTCCAACCGGTAGGAGGCCACGGGGAAGACCCAGGACACGTTGGGAAGACTATGTCTCCCGGCCGGCCTGGGAACGCCTCGAGATCCCCCGGGAAGAGCTGGACGAAGTGGCCAGGGAGAGGGAAGTCTGGGCTTCCCTGCTTAGGCTGCTGCCCCCGCGACCCGACCTCGGATAAGCGGAAGAAGATGGATGGATGGATGGATCTATTATTACACCCAAAAATGTGTTTTATTTTACCCTTTCAATATTTAATCCGTCTATCTGTATTTGTGTTTGACTTTATCCTAATAGAATTATAATTATTTAGTCCACTGTAAAAAAAAGATTAACATAATATACACTAGAACCTGTGCAGTCGTAAAATGTGTTTTATTTTTTCTGCCAGAATTTATCAATAAAATAAAAGGTCTTATCATGGCCACAATTTTTTATTTCCAAAAAAACAGAAATAAACGGTAAAACAGCAGATTTCTACTCGGGCACTAATGTTGTGTTTCCCAGTCGGCTTCCAGGGTGCACAAGAATGAATCTATCAACTCATTCACACCATTCAAGTTTTTTACTATTTTTAAAAAAATGTCCACTTTTCCTGAAATTCTCACATTTTTGGGAAATTCCCATGGACATCAATGGGACATTCTTCAAATTTCCACAATTCCCACATTTTTCATCTAATTCAAACTGTTCCAACTTCAACATATTCAGCCTGTTTGAGAATCGTGTGCTCTACTTCAACAATTCTAAAAAAATTCAAGGATTTCAGTTGAACTTCAGCATTGAAGCATTCACACGCAATTCCTTCAATAATTGCCTCATCTACAAATCCTGTTTCCATATGAGTTGGGAAATTGTGTTAGGTGTAAATATAAACGGAATACAATGATTTGCAAATCCTGTTCAACCCATATTCAATTGAATGCACTACAAAGACAAGATATTTGATGTTCAAACTCATAAACTTTATTTATTTTTTTGCAAATAATAATTAACTTAGAATTTCATGGCTGCAACACGTGCCAAAGTAGTTGGGAAAGGACATGTTCACCACTGTGTTACATGGCCTTTCCTTTTAACAACACTCAGTAAACGTTTGGGAACTGAGGAGACACATTTTTTAAGCTTCTCAGGTGGAATTCTTTCCCATTCTTGCTTGATGTACAGCTTAAGTTGTTCAACAGTCCGGGGGTCTCCGTTGTGGTATTTTAGGCTTCATAATGCGCCACACATTTTCAATGGGAGACAGGTCTGGACTACAGGCAGGCCAGTCTAGTACTCACACTGTTTTACTATGAAGCCACGTTGATGTAACACGTGGCTTGGCATTGTCTTGCTGAAATAAGCAGGGGCGTCCATGGTAACGTTGCTTGGATGGCAACATATGTTGCTCCAAAACCTGTATGTACCTTTCAGCATTAATGGCGCCTTCACAGATGTGTAAGTTACCCATGTCTTGGGCACTAATACACCCCCATACCATCATAGATGCTGGCTTTTCAACTTTGCGCCTATAACAATCCGGTTGGTTCTTTTCCTCTTTGGTCAGGAGGACACGACATCCACAGTTTCCAAAAACAATTTGAAATGTGGACTCGTCAGACCACAGAACACTTTTCCACTTTGTATCAGTCCATCTTAGATGAGCTCAGGCCCAGCGAAGCCGACGGCGTTTCTGGGTGTTGTTGATAAACGGTTTTCGCCTTGCATAGGAGAGTTTTAACTTGCACTTACAGATGTAGCGACCAACTGTAGTTACTGACAGTGGGTTTCGGACGTGTTCCTGAGCCCATGTGGTGATATCCTTTACACACTGATGTCGCTTGTTGATGCAGTACAGCCTGAGGGATCGAAGGTCACGGGCTTAGCTGCTTACGTGCAGTGATTTCTCCAGATTCTCTGAACCCTTTGATGATATTACGGGCCGTATATGGTGAAATCCCTAAATTCCTTGCAATAGCTGCTTGAGAAAGGTTTTTCTTAAACTGTTCAACAATTTGCTCATGCATTTGTTGACAAAGTGGTGACCCTCACCCCATCCTTGTTTGTGAATGACTGAGCATTTCATGGAATCTACTTTTATACCCAATCATGGCACCCACCTGTTCCCAATTTGCCTGTTCACCTGTGGGATGTTCCAAATAAGTGTTTGATGAGCATTCCTCAACTTTATCAGTATTTATTGCCACCTTTCCCAACTTCTTTGTCACATGTTGCTGGAATCAAATTCTAAAGTTAATGATTATTTGCAAACCAAAAAATGTTTATCAGTTTGAACATCAAATATGTTGTCTTTGTAGCATATTCAACTGAATATGGGTTGAAAATGATTTGCAAATCATTGTATTCCGTTTATATTTACATCTAACACTATTTCCCAACTCATATGGAAACGGGGTTTGTAGAAAGGTGAGGCTGAATTAATCAATGCAGCTAAAAAATTAGAACTTAAGCAAAGGTATATAATACGTTTGTGAAGTTACTCCATGTCAAATGAGGACACCCACACGACGACACTGGTGACAGCAACAACGTCTGCACCACACAGCGTTAGCACAATATCTCAAAGTGTACGCCATCTTAGAGGTTTAAACCTGAACTCTCCAGGGAGCAGGTCGCACCCGCTAGTTACCACAGAAGATGAAAACAATCCAGCTGTGCGCAATGGTGTATTTGACATGCAGAGAAACCGCGCTGAGCACATCAGACAGGGGTTGGCAGAATGGTGATGAAGAGCAGCCCGAAGGCAACACAACTAAAGGCGGGAGCACAAAGAGGCACAAAGCAGACAGTGTCCGTGCTGTGTCTGCAATAAAAGTATCAAGATTAATTGCAGTCTCCCAAAAGAAACTTACTGATCATTCTGGTTTCAATTAAGCGGCTTTAAATAGTTACCGATAGCTTAACTCTGTCCCAAGGTGATTAAAATGCTTACCAGTGCATGTAATAGCCTGTTTGTTGAAGCAGAAGTTGCTGCTGAGGTGCTTTTATAAGTATTTTGCCCCCCAAAAAAGCTTGTTGCCAGGTGTGAATTTTATACTCCTTTCAAACTCGCCGTAGGGTGGACTTGAGCCGTGAAACTGGAAACTGAAAGGAACTAATGACAGGCCTTTCCATTGTGTTGTATTATTTTGGCATCATTGAGTAGTGTCGACTATCCAGTAAAAACAATTCCAGTCCTTTCAGGAATGTGCAATGTCGCGATCACGCTGATTCACGCAAATTTCGACCATTGCGCCACTTTGTCCAATGTCAGCCACTTCCCTGAATGTTTTGGCCAATTAAATTTGTCTCAGAGCCTCAAACACACACGTCAACAGTCAAAATTAAATTATGTTTGTCACTTGTGTAGATGAAGACAAACAGCAAAGTATAACATGCATCCATTTTCTACCGCTTGTCCCTTTCGGGGGTTGCTGGAGCCTATCCCGGCTGCAGTCGGGCAGCGGGGTGCATCCTGGACAAGTCACCACCTCATCACAGCGGCAACACAAATAGACAGATGACTTTCACACTCACAAACTAGGGGAGAACATGCCAACTCCACACAGAAAGATCCCGAGCCCAGAATCGAACCCAGGACCTTCGTATTGTGACGTCGTATAACAACATATTAACTCTTTATTGTTCAAACATCACAATTGTTACTCTGTAGTAACAATCTCATACCTAATAGCAACATCTCTATCAAGCTGAATATGTCAAGACTGGGTCCTGGGTGTTTGCTTTTCCGGGATGCAACGGAAAATTGGCTCGGGCGAGACGGGAATGTAAGTACATAATTTTATTTTATAATTACTAAAACAAAAAGAAGTAAACAAAAGGCGCGCACAATGGCGGAGAACAAACTATGAAACCAAAAAGACTATAAACATGGAACAAAAACTTACTTTGGCATGGGACATGAAGCATGATCTAAGAGGATGAAGAGTGTGTAGAGCATAATTGTGGGATGTCGTCAGAACGACAAACTGAAAACAATTAACTTAAATACTATAGACATGATTAGTGAAAGCAGGTGCGTGACTCAAAACGTGAAACAGGTGCGTGACGTGACAGGTGAAAACTAATGGTTGCTATGGTGACAAAACAAAAGTGCACAAAAAGTCCAAAAACAAAACCGAACATGACTAAAACAAAAACATGATCACACAGACATGACATAATATAGGTCCAGATGCAAGAGTACTTGTCAAAGTATACTTGCCAACCCTCCTGAATTTTCCGGGAGACTCCCGAAATTCAGCACCTCTCCCGAAAACCTCCCGGGACAAATATTCTTCCGAAAATCTCCCGATTTTCCGCCGGAGCTGGAGGCCACGCCCCCTCCAGCTCCATGCGGACCTGAGTGAGGACAGCCTTTTTTCACGTCCGCTTTCCCACAATATAAACAGCGTGCTTGCCCAGTCACGTTATTCCATACGAGGCGTCCGGCATACCGCCGATGACCATGGTGCAGATGGAGAAGATCTTCTCGGCGTCCGTGTTGGCGCACACGTCGCCAAAGCCGACGCTGGTCAGGCTGCTGAGGGTGAAGTAGAGGGCGGCAATGTACGAGCTGCGCACCGACGGGCCGCCGACCGTGTTGTTGACGTTGAACCGGGTTGCAAAGTTTAAAACCAGTCTACTGAGGCAAGAACATTTCTTCAAGAAAGCAACCGAAAAGAGCGATGCAGCAGTCAAAGCTAGCTACATGGTGAGTGAGATGGTTACCAGGGCGGGAAAGCCATTCAAAGAAGGTGAATTCATTAAAAAGTGCACGTTAGATTTTTTTTTTAAGAAATCTTTTCTTGCGGCGCAGCCTCACCCAGTTTCTGCATCCAGTGGCCCCCAGGTAAATTGAGTTTGAGACCCCTGGTCTACAAGTTTTCCGCTTCAAAGTAATCCTTTGGAGTCTAACACAGTTCCCTTGCCTTGTCCGCCACGCCCTCACACAGTCCTGGAATGATTCTTCCAAGATTGACAACGTCCATCAAAAAAACGTCCCCTTGATGACCCCCTTGTGCTGGGAAAAAAATGAGTAGGGCGGTTGCTCCAGCACGTCAATGTTCTTCTAGTCCAGGAACAGCATTGTAAGCAGAAGCGTTGCCTCCTGCCACAACTCTCGCCTCTTCTCACACGTTGAATGAAGCAAAAACTGCATCCGTCTTTGTAACCATGCTGGTTGATCGTCTGGCCCTGTGGCAAGAACTCAAAATATCATGCAAATACTCATACAGCACAGGCTATTGAATTCCACAACATAAATATGTAATTCAATAACCTGTGTTTTTTGTATTCATATTCATATCATATTGCATATGCACATCTATTTATATGCAGGCTGCATGTGTTACCTTGTACATATGTCAATAAAGTTGAATCCATTGTAATGCAACATATTCATGCTAGTAATAAACAATATGTTCGTTAGTGTTGTTGTAATTTGCAGTGGTGTACAACTGCAGTGCATCCTACTGCGTTAGACGTTCATAATATTTCAGTTGGCCTTGTTATCTTGCTTGGGGAGAATATCAAACACCCCTCAGTATGATGCAGCTGCTCAAAGCCTGTGGCAAATATATGCCTCATGCTTGGCTGTCATTGAAGTGGCCAAGTTTTTTAAACGAGGATATGACAGGTGAAGCGTTCGCCTGCAGCCGTTCTTTTCATCTGAATGCCTTCCATATCTCTTGCTAGGAATACACACATTTGGATGCACACGGCGACGCAAGCTGAGAAACCCACTTTAACCGAAGCACATGGAAGACATTTAGTTTCAGATGATGCTGGAGGCCTGATGGTAAGACACAGCTTACCCCCAACCGAGCAGGCATGACTTTGTCTGAGTTTTACAACCAGCCTCATTGATTTACTCATTATCTTCTTCACAGGCGATCCTTCTGTAGGGAATCACAGGACATCACTCTATTTCTTTCTATTTGGTTTCAAAAGAGTTCTTGATCACAGCAAACCTTAAAAAGGATCACCTTAAAAAGAATCCTTTTACTCAAAGTCTTACAATTCCGCTGTATAGGTCATTTCCATGTTATTATTGTTATTAAAGATGTCCAGAAGACCGAAATTTCCATCACATCTTTACGTACAAAACCCAAAACCAGTGAAGTTGGCACGTTGTGTAATTCGTAAATAAAAACAGAATACAATGATCTGCAAATCCTTTTCAACTTATATTCAATTGAATAGACTGCAAAGACAAGATATTTAATATTCGAACTGAGAAATGTTTTTTTTTTTTTTGCAAATCATTAACTTAGAATTTAGTGGCAGCAACACGTTGCAAAAATACGGAGCCCCTAAAGGGACATGGGGGATTTTTTCTTTTTAATTATATTTGTATTTAGGGACGGCGTGGCGAAGTTGGTAGAGTGGCCGTGCCAGCAATCGGAGGGTTGCTGGTTACTGGGGTTCAATCCCCACCTTCTACCATCTTAGTCACGTCCGTTGTGTCCTTGGGCAAGACACTTCACCCCTTGCTCCTGATGGCTGCTGGTTAGCGCCTTGCATGGCAGCTCCCGCCATCAGTGTGTGAATGTGTGTGTGAATGTGTGAATGTGGAAATACTGTCAAAAGCGCTTTGAGTACTTTGAAGGTAGAAAAGCGCTATACAAGTATAACCCATTTGTCATTTATTTATTTTTATTTTTTCCAGACATGTATTTCGTGTGCACGAGAAACTAAACTTTTTATAAAAAAAATAAAAATAATAGTAATTATATATTTTTTACATTTTTTTATTTTTATAAAAAGTTTCTTGTGCGCACGAGAAAGCATTGGATGCGTATATATATATATATATATATATATATATATATATATATATATATATATATATATATATATATATATATATATATATATATATATATACATCATATATATATATATATATATACATGCTTATACATAATATGTATATTATATATATATATCCATCCATCCATTTTCCACCGCTTAGTCCCTTCGGGGTCGCGGGGGGCGCTGGAGCCTATCTCAGCTACAATCGGGCAGAAGGCGGGGTACACCCTGGACAAGTCGCCACCTCATCGCAAGGCCAACACAGATAGACAGACAACATTCACACTCACATTCACACACTAGGGCCAATTTAGTGTTGCCAATCAACCTATCCCCAGGTGCATGTCTTTGGAGGTGGGAGGAAGCCGGAGTACCCGGAGGGAACCCACGCAGTCACGGGGAGAACATGCAAACTCCACACAGAAAGATCCCGAACTCACGACTACTCAGGACCTTCGTATTGTGAGGCAGACGCACTAACCCCTCTTCCACCGTGCTGCCCTACATTATATTATATATACACATATAAATTATATGGGCAGATATTTGCTCCAAAAAGGGTATTTCTACAAGTTAACAGTACAGTAGGTACTTGATTTATATACAGTATATGTAATGCTAATAAGAGTATTCTAGTAGAATATGCAGGGATAAGATGTGTCAAAATATTACTAGAAATACATTTGGCAACAAAGTGGCCATTTGGGTAGATATTTGCTCTAAAAAGGGTATTTCAACAAGTAAACAGTACAGTAGGTACTTGATGTTGATATATGTAATGCTCATAAGGGTATTCTGGTAAAATGCGCGTGTGTAAATATGCGATGTGTGAATATCAAAATATTATGTCGAATCACTTTTTGTCAGGCAATATTACATTTAATGACAATTTTACATAAACGAATACATCCAAACACGTTGTACATATTTATTATGTGCAGGAAGAAATAACAGTTACAATTGTGTGTGTATCTTCCAAAAAAGAAAGAAGTTTTATCACATCAACATCAGACTACAGTCCTTTCAATCACATTAATGCCACTGTGGAGGTCTTGCTCCTCCGGGTTTGTTGGACCACCAATCACTGACATCACCACTCCTTTTCAGAGTTTACAACACCGTTTATTTTACAATAATTGTGTTGGACGGTGCAAAAGTCTTTGTGCTTTTCAGCAATCGTCTTTTGCCTTGATTGAGCATATCAATGGTCTCGCTCTCTGCTTCGACTTGTGTTCCACCATCAACCACTCTCTCCTTCTTGACTGCTGCCTTTAACAGAGCGTCAGGTGATCAGACAAACACTCTCAGCTGTGTCATCTACTCACCTGCCGCTAATCTCGAAGCCGATCCTGGCACACCCCGCCACAGAAGAGGAAAACTGTCCTTTTCCGGGTACGATAAAGTCTTTAATAACGTCAAACACGTAGCGTTACAATAACCAGGAAGATAAAGTGTTTGTCTCACACCTAGTAATCAGGCATTCACATTTTGCCACAACACACATGGGGGAAAGTCCTAGTAAAGACACTTTAACTGCTGCTGTGACCCAAGGTCACCTCCATATTTATACTGTTGACTGTCAATCAGAATGCGCAATAATGTTATGTTACTTACTGTGCCTTGTATATATTATACATTTTTATTTTTATTCTTATTTTAGCTAAGTACCGTGTGACTTGTCGAAGGGTGGACTAGCAAAGTAAGATTTTCATTGTACGGCAAACTGTCTGTTTAACTGTGCATATGACAATAAACAATCTTGAATCTTGAATCTAGTTGGATTAGTTTCTTGTGCGCACGAGAAACATGTCTGAAAAAAAAAAAATAAAAAAAAAAAATAAAAAAAAAATAAAATTCCCCCATGTCCCTTTAGGGGCTCCGTACAAAAATGTTGGCACAGGGGCATTTTTACCACTGTGTTACATGGCCTTTCCTTTTAACAACACTCAGTAAACGTTTGGGAACTGAGGTGACCAATTTTTTAAGCTTTTCAGGTTGAATTATTTCCCGTTCTTGCTTGATGTACAGCTTAAGTTGTTCAACAGTCCGAGGTCTCCGTTGTAGTATTTTAGGCTTCATATTGCGGCACACATTTTCAATGGGAGACAGGTCTGGACTACAGGCAGGCCAGTCTAGTACCTGCACTCTTTTACTATGAAGCCACACTGTTGTAACACGTGGCTTGGCATTGTCTTGCTGAAATAAGCAGGGGCGTCCATGATAACGTTGCTTCAATCAATCAATCAATCAATGTTTATTTATATATATCCATCCATCCATTTTCCACCGCTTAGTCCCTTCGGGGTCGCGGGGGGCGCTGGAGCCTATCTCAGCTACAATCGAGCAGAAGGCGGGGTACACCCTGGACAAGTCGCCACCTCATCGCAGGGCCAACACAAATAGACAGACAACATTCACACTCACATTCACACACTAGGGCCAATTTAGTGTTGCCAATCAACCTATCCCCAGGTGCAATTGAATATAGGTTGAAAATGATTTGCAAATCGTTGTATTCTGTTTTTATTCACGATTTACACAACGTGCCAACTTCACTGGTTTTGGGTTTGTATTTTTTATTTCTGAAAATCAATCTGGCAATTATTCCCCTTAATATCAGTGCGTTTTTGAGTAATGGGTAGGTAACTAACTGTATTTGGAACGCCCCCTTTCCATCGCCAGACTTGGTGGTGTGATGTCATCTACAGTACTGGAGACCATTTGTGTGTGGATTAAAAAAATAAAATAATACAAAAATATATATATTATCTTGACCATTTAATTGCATGTTTCTTGTTGCCCTGGTCCATGGTTACTTCTTACTACTTACTACTGATATGGTTAACATTGTGAGCAGACAATAAATACAATATAATCTGCATTTCCGGACTTCCCTGTGCTTCCATGGACACCATAGTCTGTGTTTCTTTCTACTCTTTCCGAATTTCTTCCAAGAATGTTGAGAAAAACTTCAGAGGAAGAGGACGAAAAATAGAATACTAGCAGCATACTTTTTTTCTTCTGGTTTTTAAGCGCTGGGTCTGCTTTTCTCTGTCTGTTTTTCCGCAGGTTCTGACTCGGTCGTTATTCCTCCGGAGGGTGCTCCTGATGTTTGGGATCAAATTTGGCTTGAGTTTTTTTACAAAACTTTTTTGTGGTGAGAATCATTAAGATGATCGCTTAAAGTCACACTCCTCTTACTTGGTCTGTCCCATTTTGTGGGAGTCACTTTGGCCCTCCTTTTGAGTCCTATCCCTACATTTTACGTGTTACTGTGAGTATGGTGGTGTCCCAATTACTCTTTGAATATATGGGTAGTGAACATAATGAGGGGGTGCAGGTATGAATCTAGATAGATAGTACTTTATTGATTCCTTCAGGAGAGTTCCCTCAGGAAAGCAAGAGATTTCAGATGCTGATTTGCCCAGGGAGGGCCAGAGAAAATTCGCCAATTTCTGTACACGTTATATAATCAATTAGGTGTTAGTTTTCCACGCTGGCTAATCTATTGATGAAAAGCTTGCAAATGTGAAAACATTATTGTTACATACCTCCAAAAAACAGTTGTTGATTTGGGCTTATTTTCCGTGTAGTTATTTGTTTATTCATCAATTGAAGCATGATGAATGATAACAAAAACAAATACCTCAACCGTTAACTGTTGCTTGTTGTTATTGTGGGACTAGTGTTGTCGTGTTTGTAGTGTTGTTGCGTTTGATAAATACGGGTAGTGCTTTTCATCCACATATGCTGCTGTGACGTTGCTGAGCCGTGGCGCATGTGTGTGTGTCGACGCGCGCACACACAGCGCATACAAGCAGAAACAGTGTGGAGAGGAAGAATGGCAATTCTACTGGTTAATAAAGAGTGTGCATGAAGGACGATATGGATGTGTTTGGGCTTCAAAACACAGATAAAGGCTACACTTTGAAACATGCTTCGATAAAAAGGTGGCATTGCAACATTACCATAATTGCTTCACACTTAGGTAAACATTGAAATAACAAGCATTCAGACCTGCACGAAGAGTTTAAAGAGTGACAGGTAATATAGTTAACAGCTCCCCCTGTGCACATATAGATATGTAGACGCAAACATAGCTGTTTGGCATGTTGCCAATTATTAGTGCAATCAAAATCAGTCCACATAGCGTAAACTAATGCAAGTGAATTGACTGAATTTTGTAACAAATTCCCACTATTTCATTTGTGTTTTATCTTTAACAATGTGTGTTTTACCTGCTGCATGTCTTATCTGTGTACTTTTAGCCATAGTATTTTTTTCAGTATTTACTAATGATTGTATTCGTCTAAAAGCACAGATCATAATTGGCAACCATATACCATGAAGCATTTAATACAATATATATATACAACGCTTTCTATTCTATTCTAACCTAATTCTAGATTATGGCAGGCAATATGTGATATGTACAATTATATAAATTGTTCTTTGAGTGCGATAATAAAAACCCAGTGTGTTTATTGCTTTTTTTATTTAAATTCCAATCTTTTAAAATTGTTCTTTGAGTGCAACAAAAACAGTATGTTTAATCAGAAGTTTTATCTTAAGATTCTTTCTTAAAATTAAGCCAATAATGAATTTATTTTGAAAAGTTTCAAAAAGTACTGAAATACATATAGACATACATTTTGGTACCGCTACCAAAATATTAGTGTTGGGACAACCCTTGGTGGGGCGTATGTGCAAATGTAACTACACTGCAAAAACTGAAATCTAAGTAAGATGAAATATCTCAAATAAGGGTGATATTTGCTTATTTTCTGTCTGAAAAGATAATTCTTCTCACTAAGCAGATTTTATGTTAGAGTTTTTTACTTGTTTTAAGGGTTTTGGTCCTAAATGATCTCAGTAAGATATTACAGCTTGTTGCTGAGATTTGATGACCTATATTTAGTAAAACATGCTTGAAACTAAAATATCAACTGTTGCAAAGCTGTGTCATCAACACTCACAAGTATAAAACTACTTTTTTAAAGTAATCATTTCTTATTCCAAGCATGAAAAAAAAATCATGATGCCGAGCGCATATCATTATGTCAAGATAATGGCAATAGCATTTACTTAATTTAAGAATATTTTTCAACATATTGAGCAAAAAGGTCTCTATTTTTTTTTCTACCAAGAAAAGTGCACTTGTTATTAGTGAGAATATACTTATTTTAAGGTATTTTGGGGTTCATTGAAGTTAGCTAATTTTATTTGTTTTGGAAAGTCTTGACAAGCCAAATTTTCTTGTTCAATTGGTGTCATGTCTGTGTGATCATGTTTTGTTTAAGTTATGTTATGCTTGGTTTTAGACTCTTTTTAGTTCCTGCTTTTCACTCCCTTGTCTTGTTTCCATGGTTACCCATTAGTTTCACCTGTTCCACGTTTGGACTCATTGTGCACTCTTGTTTGTCACCATAGCAACCCATTAGTTTTCACCTGCCCTCACGACTCACGCACCTGTCTTTAATCATGTCACTATTATTTAAACCCATTGTTGCCAGGAAGTCTCCCTGGCGACATCACACCCCTGACACTCTGCTTCATGCCATGTTTACGTTTGATGCTACTTGCTTCATAGTCCATGCCAAGTAAGTTTTTGTTTATTAATGCCACAGTTAGTGTTTTTGTTTCATTGTTCATAGTTTCTGCCTTTGTGCAAGTTTTGTGTTTACAGCCAAGTTTTGTACCTCCACTGTGAGCGCCTTTTGTTTGTTCCTTTTTATTGTCCATCCATCCATCCATTTTCTACCGCTTATTCCCTTTGGGGTTGCGGGGGGCGCTGGAGCCTATCTCAGTCATTATATTAAATCATGTACTCACCTTCACGCCACATATGGTCCAAATCATTTGCACCACGAGAGAACAAATCACGCCATAGTCCTAGTCTTGACAATTGGCAGATAATTTTGCTTAGCATGCCGTGACATAGCAAGTGGTGTTTCAATTCCTAGAGAACATCTAACCCTTGTTGCTTCTTTCCGAGGGTGTAATGGTAGTGGGTGAGGGCTAGTGGTAGTGGTAGTGAGTGAGGGCTGCCTTTGACTGGAGAGGTCCATACTTTTCTCATATTCCCACCATTTAGAAATGTATGCAGGCTGACGTCTTCTTTAGTTGTATTGTTACAACCTGCAAAAATGCATCCGGCAGCGATATTCTGTAATTCCTTCAAATTCTGCATGGAATATATTTTGATTTGGGATGAAGATGCTGCTGTCTACCTAAACACGCACTACCCAATAGGAAATTGCCTCCACTCGTCTGTAGGTGATGTCACCAAGCTGATGCATGATAGCCCACATTTAGGAGAGAAAAGTGGGCGTTACAAAATTGTGCTGAAACAAAAAAAAAAAAAAGCCTAAAATCACTACTGTGTCTATTTATACAGTATGTGTCAAGTACCTATATTATGCTTTTCCAATTTTTTGGACATATACATGTTCCATTCATGCATACTATTGTTAAACAATGCCAATTGTACATTTCATCCATTTGGAAGTGAGTCTTGCAGGCAGTTTTGGATTGCTCTGCAAAATGTTTGTTCGAGTATGAGGGAAAATTGATTTGTTTATCTAAAAGATGCAAGCACCAGGTTAAGGGTCTGGCCAGCCCTTCGGGAGTCCTCAGGAGTGTAACCAATCACAGTGGAGTGATCTTGGCGGGAGGCGTAAGTGGAGGAAGGCCTGGTGGTGGCGTTATTTACACAGACTATTTTCGCGGGATGCAAAAAATGCAAAGAAGCAATGAAGATCTACAAAAATCTACAATGCTTTCTGTGCGGGTAATGGAGTGTTACTGCACTATACTGTAGGAGTAAAATAAGTCTAACCGGGCTGAAAATGAGTATACAGTAATACGTCTCATTCAACAGCAATGGCATGTTTGATCTTGCAATGCAGAATTTTTTTTTAGTAACTACATGTTAACTACCCATCCACCACATGATCATGGCATGGGCTTTTGTAAAGATTTGAAGATGTTTTTTAATTTTTTTTTTAAACCGTCACTTTCAAAATCACATTTTTTATAAAATCACTTTGGCTGTCAAAGTTCAATAAATAGGTTGCTAATTAGGGAATATGTTACACAACCTACACGCCCTTGCAATTATACAAAATGTCTAATTCCTTCCGATAGTGGCAAATCTAGCATGGAACACACTGTTCACACTACTTAGATGCCAATAACGTAATCAAAGCTCACTTTTATGCACTAACACACAGTGACAATATTTTGGGAGCCAAAATTACGTGGTAAATGAAAGGTAAACATATGATTAATCAATTTCTGGCTGCATTGGACAAAGTTATTGTGAACGACTCTTGCTGTCGTCCGGGTTCTCAGGACCACCAAGGAAGGACATTCTGGTGAGCAGGTTTAGACTTCTTTATTATTTCAATAAGAAAAGTCAGTGTCGGTTGATTTTCAGCTCCGACTCCACCTGCTCGCTCTTCCGCTTGCTTTTCAGCCGCGAGAGTCGTCGTCTCCCTTGCGCTCTCAGTCTCTTCCTCCTCGCTCCTTTGCTCCAACTGCGCGCGTCGCCGTGGGCTCTTTGTCGCTCTCGCTCAGCATCCGCTTCTCGTTGGCTCCTTCTCTCATCACCGCCTCTCTCTCTGATGTTACGTCTGTCGCCTCATTGTTTCCAGCTGCGCTCTCCACGCACCTTATAATGATTGCGGCGTCTCTCCCGGCGCGCCCCGCCTCGCTGCTCGCTCGCCGTCTACGCGTCCTCGCCGCCATCTTGGAGCGAACTCCGGTGTGTCCTGCCTCGTTGTTGGACTGTCGGCCACGCCTCCTCGTCGCCATCTCAGAGTCGGCCCCGGCAGGGCACGCCTCGCTGTCGGTCTGCCGGCCCCGCCTCCCCACAGTTATGTTAGTTTCACTTTTCACTTTTTTTGTGGTGCGTTCAAGATACTTTAATTGTGGTTCAAAACTTAGGCGTGGTTAGTTTTTAAAGACAGTATTAATAATCATAATAAATTAATATTCATAATAATCATGTGTTATTAAGAGTAATAATTTCCACCAATGGCAATCCTACATGAATCAGAGTGTATACATGTCAGAATCAGAATCAGAATCAGCTTTATTGTCATTACGCAGGGTAACGAGATTAAGGCCATTCCATACAGTGCGATGTGTGCATACTAGAAAAACAATGTGTAAATATATAAAAATATAAAAAATATAGAAGTGCAAGGAAAGGTGTGGCCCACAAATGTGACCCTGTACACTCTATACAGTGGGTGAAATGAATATATACATGAAAAAAACAGGGTGGTTGGTGGAATGGGTTATTGCACCGAAGAGAAAGCAGTTATGAAGGACAATGGGGCAGTCCGTTCAGGATGGTTATGGCCCTGGGGAAGAAGCTGTTCTTTAGCCTGTTTGTTTTGGTTTTAATGCACCTGTAGCGCTTCCCAGAGGGCAGCAGGTGGAACAGGTCAGAGCCAGGGTGGGTGCTGTCCTTGATGATGGCACTGCATGGCTCTGTTGAGGCAGCGGGAGGTGTAGATGTCTGTCAGAGAGGGGAGAGGGCGGCCGATGATCTTCTGAGCCGTCGCAGACTATGGTACCACGGTAGCAAAACACAGTATCTCTATATACAAACACAATGAGAGCAGCATGTCAGACACGGAGCACTCAGTTATTCGTCCAGATTGCGTCTCTATCGAAATTAAAAATTCACATATTCAAAGAATTACATTCCCCTGAGATCATTAGGTACAGGTAAGTACAAATAGTATCAAACAAATACATTCACCATAGTGAAAATAACACTTTTGGTACAGTACTTACTGCTTTACACTTGCAAAATATAAACATGTAAATATACACCACCAATTGACATAAGTACACAGCCTCCATTATATCGACATCGGGTGAATAACAGCACCATTGTGCTGCAATTCAAAGAAGCAAATGATCTGCCATGCTTTAGGATTTATCAGAGGTGTGTACTCGATTCACATGACTTGGACTCGAGTCAGACTCGAGTCATGAATTTGATGACTTTAGACTCGATTTGACAAACTGTAAAGAGACTTGCAACTCGACTTAAACTTTAACATCAATGACTTGTGACTTCACTTGGACTTGAGCCTTTTGACTTGACATGACTTGCCACTTTCCCCAAAATCCAAAGCTTAAAAAGTTATTTGGGAGCGCTCCGTATTTTTCATTTTCTTCGTCTGCGTCTATCAGCGTGTTGTTCCTGTCAGCTGGTGTGCTGTCAGTACAACAGCCAATCAAATTAGATCTACGTTGTTTTCATCACACAGCATTCATCCAATCAAATTGCAGTACAACCACTGAACAAGAGTTGTCCAACAACATGCCAGTGAGAAACAATTATGTTAAAGTTGGTTTCGTTCGGGTATAAAAACTACGACTTTGTCAACAAAAAACGTATTGCCATATGCAAATCACGCAGTTCGAATATTACAGACGGAGATGCAACAACTTCCAACTTCGTTCGACATTTGAAGTTGCACAAAGAAGGGTAAGTTTTGAATGTAAGATAACGTTTATTGGCTAAGTAACGTGACTTTTATTTGCTGTGTAGTTAAATTAGTGAGGCTGCAAACTCACTGCTAACGTTATAACCATAGACATCTTATAAGTAGACGCAGCATGGAGCGCTACTGCCTACTGGCGCAGACGAGACGCGTGGCCGCCATCTTGGAGTGGTGATCCGCTCCACTCAGTGCAATTAATTTGGCAGGAACAATTAACTGTCAGCGCATTTAATTCATTTTACCTCACTGAATACCACTAATTTTCACCCCCTTTTTTGTCATACGTGTAGCTATGATAACAGACACATGTTTTGGCGTGTTTTATTATTCATAGTTTGCTTAACAGTAATATAATATTCTTATACGCTATAAGTGACCAGACGTCCGAAATCACAACTGGGAATATAATCCCAGAGAAGGGGGAAAAAAACGGTAAGCTATTTTTAAGTTGAAGAAACAATATGATTAGGTTATATATACATGCGTATATCCTACATAAACAATGTATGAATACATTAGATATCTATATATCTTAGGGACCTATAGACTGTATCTCTGTTGCTTCAGCAGCAGAGAGTTTATTCTGTCTTGACACTTTGTATTGATATTTTCTATTACATTCTTCCCTTAAATGATAATGTTTGCAGTGATTGTTTTATATGTATTTTTTATGTAAGTCGCTTTGGATAAAAGCGTCTGCCAAATACTTAAACATATATAAACACCTGAAAGTCTTTATATCAGCTAAAACCACCAATCTGTTTAGCTGGATTCAGAATAAAACCAAATTCTGTTTTACCCAACAATGTTAGTATTTGAATATTGTTACTTGAAGACTTATTCCTGGTTACAATTATACTGTTAAGAAAGTATTGTCTTATACTTTGCCTAAAATGAGAATGCATCATAATCAGGGGCGGCTGGTGAATTTTGTTTTAGGTGGGGCTGAAAGTTTGTAAACCAAACCCCTGTAGAGGCGTCATCCTCCCCCAGAAGATTTCTTTGTGATTTTCACATACAAATATTGAAGATCTTTGCTCCTTCTCAACTCTGTGGTAATATTATTTTCATAAAATACAACTAATAGTACGTTAATGTTAAATCTTACTTGTGAAAAGTAATCCCCCGATTCCTATTTTCAACAGTCCGCTCATTAGAGCAGGAAAACGCTGAACACCAGCCCGGCATATTTGTTTTCTACCTGTCAACTGTCAGTTTAGGCTGCTCGCCGGCTCCTCATCACCACTTCAAGATGGCGGCCAAATTGCTCACGTCGCAGCAACCAATGCTGCATCTACTTATGAGATATCTATGTTTATAACGTCATTGCAAACACGGCAATCTGTTGCGTCCACTGCAGTTCTCTACCTTATTCATACTTTTTGTCAAGTGATTTTTTTAAGCAGGGTTGCATGAGGTACCTACACATAACGTTACGTTAGTCAATGTATCACACACAGTAACATAACGTTAGTCAATGTATCACACACAGTAACATTACGTTAGTCAATGTATCACACACAGTAACGTAACGTTAGTCAATGTATCACACACAGTAACATTACGTTAGTCAATGTATCACACACAGTAACGTAACGTTAGTCAATGTATCACACACAGTAACATTACGTTAGTCAATGTATCACACACAGTAACGTAACGTTAGACGGCGGTCAGCAGCACCGCGTATTTTAGCCACCTACAAAAAGACAAACATAGTCAAATAAAGGTCAGTTAAAATGTACATTATATTAAGAATATGTGTACATATTGCATAGGGCCCTGACATCTAAAAAGTACAACTCTGTTCATTGTTATGTTCATGTATTTGTTATGTTTTTCATGTGTACGCACACATCAACACACATACAGTATGAGATGAGATCAATGAGATAAGGTAAGAACAGGATATAAACTGCTGTGGAACTAGTTACAATGCAATATGCCATGGAAATACAATGTTAACACTTTGATGCAAATAAGTACAGTTGCACTTGTTTTTTCAAATGTGTTTATTCTGTAAAGGAATGAGTTACATGTTTAAAATGACTGGTTAATAGTGCTATTTTGAAGTGCAATGTCACCACTATCCTTTTCCCTGCAATTTCAAATGCACTTGTTTTAATAAATAAATACAGCGTTTTAATAGTATACACAATCTGTGTAAATATATTAGTCTGTGGTTAAAACGACTTGAAAGGACTCGAAACTCAAAATGCAGGACTTGGGACTTGACTTGAGACTTTCCAGTCTTGACTTTGGACTTGACTCGGACTTGACTTGTCTTGACTCGGGACTTGACTCGAGACTTGAGGGCAAAGACTTGAGACTTACTTGTGACTTGCAAAGCAATGACTTGGTCCCACCTCTGGGATTT
Source organism: Nerophis lumbriciformis (assembly GCF_033978685.3). Lineage (NCBI taxonomy): Eukaryota > Metazoa > Chordata > Actinopteri > Syngnathiformes > Syngnathidae > Nerophis > Nerophis lumbriciformis. The sequence goes on along the minus strand of NC_084582.2, from coordinate 17,711,518 downwards.
ATACATAACACATTAGAAATTACACACAGGACATATAATCTTTAAAAGGCAAAAATATCTTTACCTTTACCTTTTTAACATTCATTTCACAGTGTAAACATGTCACTAAATTAGGTTATTTTCAAATAATTATTGAACCATATCTACATTAAACCACTTGGCAAAACATTGTTTTCTGTTAACATCTACCTGTACAACATGTGCGGGAGCCCAAATTATATGTAATTCTAAATCAGTCCAAATAAAATAAAATTGCTTTGCCCACAAGACGAAGTTGAGGGCTAACTAAACTGGCCGTACAATGGCACGTCAAATTTAAACGGATGGCCTATAGGACACAGTTGAGGGCTAACAAGGTCCACAATGGCCACGAGACGGCACGTGTAACTGCCATCACCAACATCGTACACCCTTACCCCAGGAATAATTATTCCAAACAATTCTGTAGGTACTTCATGGCTTTAAGAGCTGGTATTAGTCAATTACACCAATTACTTTCTTTCATAGTTATTTTTATTGATTTCACATTCACATTAACAACAAATTCAAACCCTCTTCAACCCCTACCCCTGCTGTCACTCAAAAGAAAAACAAAAAACAAAAGTAAGAGTACAAAAGTACCCAGAGTAAACAAAATAAAAATACAATAAAAAATAAAAAATAAACAATTCAATACAAGGCACTTGAGACAAAGTAATTGAAAGCTGAAACTCAATTTACACAAATTACTGACCTGTAGATAAAATGAGAGCATCTAGCTCGACACGGAGCACTCAGTTCTTCGTGCAGATTGCGTTAGAAATGTTGGCGGAAGTTTCCCCTCAGAACAATCCTGGCACAACATCTCCCGTGACAAAGGTTCCTTTGTGAATGCTGCTCACACTACTGTACATAGCTTTAATATTGTTTCACAGTTTATATGGAAATAAATGCAATGCAGTGAGTCATAAACAGTGTAGAAAATGAAACTTAACTCAAAAACCTTTCAAGACTAAAATGGGTGTATGACCACTCCCCAACAAAAACGCACAATCAATAGATATAAGCAATATACTGTCCATTTTCTCAAACTGTGTGAACTTTTGAATATGTATATAACACTATGCATTTCTATAGATATTCAAAAACTGTGAACTGGATAGGTCAGTGGAATGTAAATGGGTGAGATCAGAAATATGGGTTGGTATAGATGGAAATAAGGTTGTGGGTGCTGGTGTGCATAAACTGGAGGCTGAGTTTCTTTTGCACTGACTGTTTGGCGTTGCTGGAAAGTTGGCTGACCTCGGAAAGTCAGTCAACTTTCAGCCAGGGGCAGTACGTTAAAATCTGACCAGGGCATCTAACTCTGGTGGACCTCCTTAAAGTAAGTTGGATTTATTTTGGATCTCCTGAGCGTCTTTCTCCTCCTGAGACATTTCCTCGTTATTAACATAGGTCTCGTCAACAATTGGCTAATTTTCATTTTGTCCTTCTTTGGTGACAATTTCCCTTTTATGTACAGAATCTAGAGAACTTGTTTTTTCAAGATCAGTTTCAATTTGCTCGTGGAGGTTTGGTTACTTACTGGTAAATATGACATTTCCATCCCTTTCTGCGTGTCTGTCCTCTTTGTTCTCTGATACATTTGTCACAGTTCTGCGTTTGTTCTTCTTTTGTGACCTTGTAGGTATGTTTTTGGTTGGTGATTCCACAGGTAAATCATTTACTTGAAGCAACAAGTTCCGACGGAGAGTGCGAAGGGGACAACCTCCTTTCTCAGGGCTCAGCTTGTAAACTGGGTTTTCGCCAAGCTGTTCTTTCACTATGTATACTGATTTCTCCCAGTATTGTTTAATTTGGCATGAACCACCTCTTTAAACAACATTGCGGACCAGAACCCTGTCTCCTGGCTGTAGAGTGGTGCGTCTGTTTCGTCTGTTGTAGTAATGTTTGCTTTTGGCACTCAACTGCTGGCTGTTTGAACCTGCAATTGTATATGCTTCTGTAATTTTTTTACACATCTTTTTGCTGTGATTGTCTCTTCTTCTGTTACTAACCCGAAGAGGAGATCAACAGGAAGGTGTGGGTGGTGGCCATATAAGAAGTAATATGGGGAACAACCTGTGAACTCATGCATGGCACAATTGTACAGTTGAACAACAAGAAGCAAGTGGTCCTTCTAATGTTCTTGTTCCTTTTCACCTGCGGTTTTGAAGCAGCTAGATTAAAGTCCGATTGAATCTCTCCACGGGGTAACCTTGAGGGTAGTAAGGGGAGGTCCTGGAATGGCTCACTCTAGAGAGCGGCCTGAGTTGTGAAAAAATATGTTTTTTAAACTCCAGACCTTGATCGTGGTGGAGCTTAGAATGGTATCCAAATCATGGCACAAATTCATTAAAAATCGCATCAGCAGCAGTTTTGCCGGCCTTGGTTTTGGTGGAGTATGCTTGGGAAAAATGATCCATAAGAACCAGGACATATTCATAGCCACCACGGCTGGTCTCAAGGTGAAGAAAGTCTATCCAGACGAGTTCAAGTGGTGAATATCATGTGAGACTGCTCATTGGTGCTTTGTCCTGCAAGGTGGGCTTTTTCTGAATTATGCATTGGGACTTCTTGGTAATGTATTCTCCAATATCTCCCTCATAAAAGGCCAGTAGAAACGTTCTCTTGCAAGACTTAGGACTCTTTCCACCACGACATGTCCCATCTAGCCATGCAGGCAAGTGTGGGGTGTCTGTTTACAGGTGGAAGGCAAGACAGGTTGTTTCCGACCAAGCTTTTTCCGGTAAAGGAGATCATTCACCACACACAGACACGAGGGAGTTTACTTGTGGAATTATCCAATGTTTTATGTCTGTCTTCCGTCATTTCTACGTTGTCCTCCTTCAGTGCCAACATTTTTCCAACGACTAGATCCTTCCTTTGGTCATTTGCCAGCTCACTGTGGTTGATTATTGTTAAAGGTTTTGTGACACTCTGTGCGACTTCTCCTTCTTGGGCTGACCTACTACTTTCCCAGGTGGCGCACACTGCCTCTTCTGACAGTTTTGATGAGCACTGAGTCATGTAGGTGTTGATATCCAGGGGACAGCGAAAGAGGGCAACTGCGTCTGTAATATGTTTTCCTGGCTTGTCTCTTATTTCAAAGTGCAAGTCTGCTCACTGCCCTACCCAGCGGTGGCCATTAAGCTTTGCGGTGCTCATCATGTCTGTCCGGGGATTGCTATCAGTATAAACCAGGGATCAGCAACCTTTTGAATCAAAAGAGCTATGTGGGCCTGTTTCCACTGAATCAAAACCCACCTGAAGCTACAAAACCTATTTGATCACTAAATTGAAGGTAATGCTACATATACAGCTTCTATTAACATATTGTTACGTTACGTTCCTTTTTTCCCCGGTAATAGTTAAAGTTGTGTGTGTGTGCGAAGTAACACCCTTATCATGTAATTATGATGGTTATCACCAGTGTTGGGACTAACGCGTTACAAAGTAACGCGTTACTGTAACACCGTTAGTTTCGGCGGTAACTAGTAATCTAACGCGTTATTTTTTATATTCAGTAACTCAGTTACCGTTACTACATGATGCGTTACTGCGTTATTTTACGTTACTTTTTATGTAGTATCGGTAGGTTTGGTTGGTATCAACACTTCAGTCATCAACAATTGCATCATCAGAGAAATGGACATTGAAACAGTGTAGGACTGACTTGGTAGGATATGTACAGCAAGTAGTGGACACAGAGAGAGAGATCAGAAATTATAAGAAAAAGTGTCTACATTTGATTATTTACAATCCGAAGAGGTATTATGTGGAAGGGACGGTGTTAGTTTAGGGCTGTAGTTGCCTGGAGGTGTTCTTTTAGTGCGGTTTTGAAGGAGGATAGAGATGCCCTTTATTTTACACCTGTTGGGAGTGCATTCCATATTGATGTGGCATAGAAAAAGAATGAGTTAAGACCTTTGTTAGTTCGGAATCTGGGTTTAACGTGGTTAGTGTTAGTGTTATTATGCAGTTTGTTACTTATGTATGTTATGTTGCAGCTATTTAAAATAGTTTTGTCAATTTGTTCTGGCCTGAAATAAATTGGCCCTTTGAAACATATTTTTGTCTTTGTGTGTTGTATGTAGACCACATTGCTTAGCAGAGTTCAGTGATGCAAATGCATGTCAAGTTGATCAACGGATTGTATTATTCTCCAGTGCAATAACAGTACTGAAATGAAGGCTAAACGAGCATTAATGGGAGCTTTAAAAAAAAAAGTAGAAGAAGTAACTAAATAGTTACTTTTCACAGTAACGCATTACTTTTTGGTGTAAGTAACTGAGTTAGTAACTGAGTTACTTTTAAAATAAAGTAACTAGTAACTGTAACTAGTTACTGGTTTTCAGTAACTAACCCAACACTGGTTATCACACATCTGATTTTCTTCTTTGTTTCTCCTTTACTATATATTTCCATGGTTCTGTACTTTTTCCTCTATTCTATCTACAACTTGTTTATGCTGCTGCATTAGGGCGAGCTCTGTCGTCCCCCTCCATATCCTCTTGTGTAGTGTGACGTACACACTGATAGATGGATGGGAGTTTATCAACAGTCTGAAATCCTGAGGAAAATACTTTTATAAATTATTTGAGTGTTGATAAAGTGGAAATATCTACACTTTTTAGCGGACCTCTCCCGAACATCGAAAGGAGGATAAACAAATTCAGCAGGGTGCTTTGGCTGAATACATGACTGTTGAAAGTCTGTGAGTCCAGAAGACTGCATTTTATTGACAACTTCAATCTCGAGAGGATCGGTTTCAAGGGAAAACACTTACACCTCAACCGAGGTTGAGTGACACCACTGACGGATAACCTCCTCCACGCTCTAAGGCATCAGAATACGCCTGGACGGGATCCTCTGCTGTCACAGCGGGGTGACGAAAAATAAATCCTCCTCCGCTGCCACACAAGAACCCAGCAAGGGATCCAGCGTCAGCAAGCACAGCACCTCCAGAATCCTGAACACAGAATTTTGATACAGCAACAACTCCTTCATCATCATCTTCACCACAGCCCTCACCACAAACCTGGGTCCCACCTGCTGCATATATATCCTCCAGAGATGAGTCACTCTCTTTCTCCTCTCCATCGTCACCCATAAGACTTTCTGACCATCTTTAGAGCTTGGTGAAATCAGGGATTAAAATGATTCCCTTTACTTCGGACATGGCGCGATCAAGGATTCTGTCATCCAACAAATTCAAATTCATTTATTGATGATTTTATGGAATTACTTTCATTTGTGTGCACTGAATTTGACTGTTTAATCATCACAAGGAACTTAAATTTCAATGACAGGCATTCCAAAGGACACAGTCCCGTCCTGTTTGGTTCAACTCAGCATGTAAATGAGCCCACCCACAGCAGAGACCACACTCTTGATTTGATCATTACTTACGGTCTTGCTATTTCAAACATCAGTTTTATCGATGCTGCTTTATCAGATAATTTCTATGTTTTCTTCGATTTGTCTGTTAGACCCAAACTGGCAGTTGGCTTTGCCGTTGTTAGGTGAAAACTCATAAAAGATAGCATACAGACACAATTTGTGGAAATTATTAGGTTTGAAAACACCCCATTTGCTAATATTGATGATCTGTTGAACGCATATGGACATCAAGTGTTGTAAAAGTTTTGGACACCATTGCTCCTGTCAAGGTTAGACTGGTTAAAAGTAGGCAGAAGGCACTATCATGAAGTAAATACTCTTTTTCTGTCTGAGCACAGAAAAGAGAGTGCCTGAGAGCCAAACGAAATGGTGCAAATCAAAGCTCCAAACACATTATGAGAATTACAAAGAAAAGCTCAATGTGTTCAACCCAACTTTGTGTAGAACAAGGAAAACATTATTTTCTGAAATCATCACAAATTGTACTAACACACACTCATGTCCTGTTTGCTACAGTAAACAGATTAACAAACCCTCCAATTGTACTTCCTACATAACTCATTTCCACATCAAAGTGCAATGAGTTTGCAATATAATTTCATGATAAAGTTCACAGCATTTAAAATGCAATAATTCCTGGAAATAAAAAAACAAAAAACTACTCTGCAGCCAGCTAGTCAACTAGAGCTGGCATATTTCATTCTTGTCACAGACAAAACTGTTGAACAAATCATCCACAGTCTGAGTCCATCAACATGTGACTTTGATAACTTGCCCACTAGATTTCTAAAGTCTGTGCTGAGCAGTTTACCACAATTCGCTCATCTTGTAAACGTATCACTTTAGAATGGAACATTTCCAAATGCCTTAAAAACTGTTGTCATTAAGCCCCTCTAAGAGAAGAGTAACCTCAATATAATGTACTAAACAACAATAAACCCATATCAAAACTGCAATTTTTGGGCAAAGTCCTTGAACAAGTTGTATACCAACAGCTTAGTGATTTACTCCTGTTTAACAATGTGTCTGATATTTTCCAATCAGGCTTTAGGCCCCACCACAGTACTGAAACAGCTCTGATCAAAGTGACAAAAGACATCCGCCTGAACACGGATGCAGGAAAAGTCTCAGTCTTGGTTCTGCTGGACCTGAGCGCTGCCTTCGACACAGTTGACCATACTATCTTCATACAGAGGTTAGAAAACCAGGTGGGAATATCCGGTTCTGCTCTTAACTGGTTCAAGTCCTATCTCGATCACAGGCCATTGTGGACATTGGTAACTCTTTCTCTGACCAAATGGCTATGACCTGTGGGGTTCCTCAGGTCTGAATTTTGGGACCCCTATTGTTAATCTTGTACATGCTGCCACTTGGTCAACTAATACGCAGCTTCAATGTGTCCTACCACATCTATACAGATGCCACTCAGATTTACGTGTCAGTAACATCAGCCCGTTGATTCGCTTTGTTGCTGCATCAAACAGATTAGTGTGTGGTTGCAAAAAAAAAATTAAATCAGCTAAATTCAGACAAAACTCAACTATTATTAGCCATCATGAGAGTCTCGCCCTTCCACGTAATGATCAAGTTAGAAATGTAGGGGTATTAATGGACTCAGACTTGAACTTTAGCAGCCAATAACATCAGTAACTTTTTACCACCTGAAAAACATTGCCAAAATCAGAGAAATAATGTCTAAATTAGACTTAGAAAGACAGATTCCTTTGTCTCCAGCAGGTTTGAATACTGTAATGCCCTTCTCACTGGGCTCTCTAAACGAGCTGTAAAGCAACTGCAGTACATCCAAAATGCTGCTGCTCAAGTTCTGACTGGAACCAGGAAATACGACCATGTTAGTCCAATGCTTAGATTACAGCACTGATTTCCTGTTGCTCAGAAAATAGACTTTAAAACTGCACATGGCCATGAAAAGAGCGAAGTACATCTCTGACATGTTAGAGCCATATTAACTATCTCGAGTCCTGAGAAGCTCATGGAGTGGTCTCCTACTCGTGCCTTGAGTTAGGACCAAACATGGTGAAACTGTGTTTCAGTTTTATGCTCCTGAAATCTGGAATAGTCTTCCTGAGGATGTGAGACAGCCCTCAATGTTGACAATGTTCAAATCCAGCCTGAAAACACTTATCTAATCAAGCATATGGTAACTGAAAGTATTTCATTTACAGTATTTGGTTGATTTTAATTTTAATTGTGATTGTTTTTATATTAGTGTCTGATTTTAATTGAAATAATGATTTTAGATTTTATTTTTGTAATTTTCTGTAAAGCACTTTGAATTGCAGTGTGTACGAATTGTGCTCTATAAATAAATGTGCCTTGCCTATACATGCAAAATGGAATTGGTTTACAATCATATCATCTAGATATGTTGATCCCATCTTTTAAAAGTCTGTGACAGAGTGGATGATCTCAGCACTCATCACTTGTCTCAACAGGTCTAATTCACATAAGGATGCTAACATTTAGTACTGGTTTCATTTTGGTTTCAGTTAGATGTATTAAGTTATCTGTTGAAAGATACATGCGCTGGCAGCTCACCTTCAGAATTTTTTTGGGCCGAGCCGCCAGGTATTTCCTGCTTTTGTGGTGTTGATAATGTCATCGCTGCCGACATCACACCATACCAACTAACAGGGGATTTTTTTTTAAATTTAATTTAGTTGATCTTATGTTAGGTCGGACAAATATGAGGATGAGACAACATTAGTATCTTTGGGGTCCTTTATATTAAGTCATATTTAATTTTGTCTCGTGGATGTTTGAGACAAGTTCCAAAAATATCCAATCACAGCTCTTTAACGGCACACATTGAAAGAGAGATGGGGGTTAGTTATGAAGAAGAGCCAATTCGATGCTTTTCTTTGTGACATGAGGACACCACCACCAAAAACTAAATGTGTGGATTTAACTTGTTACACATCTTAAAATGTGTACAACTGAGAAAAAGTGAGAAGGATCCCATTTCATTTTTACTGCTATGATGCCATCAGCGGGCGAGTCATTGTTTGTGAAATCTACACAACTGTAAGTTAATTCTATTATTTGCTGCTTCCGGTGTTGTGCCAAAGGATATTTCCTGCCAAAAATCGATTGCCCCCGTAGCAGCGCGTACCACTTTTAGGCTTCCTCTGTCCACAACTGTTTACTACATGTAACACAAACACTTATATTCGTGGGTATTGTAGCTATGTGTTTGAAAATTTTCAAACTTTAATTGTGTCCAATAATTTAAAGTATTGGCGATTTCTATGGTGTTAAAGGGGAACATTATCACAATTTCAGAAGGGTTAAAACCATTAAAAATCAGTTCCCAGTGGCTTATTTTATTTTTCGAAGTTTTTTTCAAAATTTTACCCATCACGCAATATCCCTAAAAAAAGCTTCAAAGTGCCTGATTTTAACCATCGTTATATACACCCGTCCATTTTCCTGTGACGTCACACAGTGATGCCAATACAAACAAACATGGCGGATAGAACAGCAAGGGAAAGCGACATTAACTCGGATTCAGACTCGGATTTCAGCGGCTTAAGCGATTCAACAGATTACGCATGTATTGAAACGGATGGTTGTAGTGTGGAGGCAGGTAGCGAAAACGAAATTGAAGAAGAAACTAAAGCTATTGAGCCATATTGGTTTGAACTGTATGCAAGCGAGTGGCCTAGTGGTTAGAATGTCCGCCCTGAGATCGGTAGGTTGTGAGTTCAAATCCCGGCCGAGTCATACCAAAGACTATAAAAATGGGACCCATTACCTCCCTGCTTGGCACTCAGCATCAAGGGTTGGAATTGGGGGTTAAATCACCAAAATGATTCCCGGGCGCGGCCACCGCTGCTGCCCACTGCTCCCCTCACCTCCCAGGGGGTGATCAAGGGTGATGGGTCAAATGCAGAGAATAATCTCGCCACACCTAGTGTGTGTGTGTGACAATCATTGGTACTTTAACTTTAACTTTAAACCGACGAAAACGACACGACAGCCAGCGACACCAATGATTGGTATGTGTTTGTTTGGCATTAAAGGAAACTAACAACTATGAACTAGGTTTACAGCATATGAAATACATTTGGCAACAACATGCACTTTGAGAGTGCAGACAGCCCATTTCAGGCGCGCTAAAAACATATAGTTTTCCACGATTTCAGCACTCAGGTTAACCATACCTAAATAGAGACAAAATACTGCATTACACAAGACTACCCGAATGTACTCGAATGATTGAAAAAAAAAAAGTTTTTAAGCTAAATTATTGGTAAACACAATTTATGTATAATAATTTACGTAAAACCGCGAGTAATGAATAAAGTTTTCATCAATTAATATATTCTGTAGACATACCCTCATCCGCTCTCTTTTCCTGAAAGCTGATCTGTCCAGTTTTGGAGTTGATGTCAGCATCTGCTTTGAGTGTCGCAGGATATCCACACATTCTTGCCATCTCTGTCGTAGCATAGCTTTCGTCGGTAAAGTGTGCGGAACAAACGACTGACCATTTCGTCGGCTTTCCCCACAGCCTCGTATTTTGAACAAATTTCGTCCAATTTCTTGCCACTTTCGCATCTTTGGGCCACTGGTGCAACTTGAATCCGTCCCTGTTCGTGTTGTTACACCCTCCGACAACACACCGACGAAAGTGAGAAAATGGCGGATTGCTTCCCGATGTGACGTCACGTTGTGACGTCATCGCTCCGAGAGCGAATAATGGAAAGGCGTTTAATTCGCCAAAATTCACCCATTTAGAGTTTGGAAATCGGTTAAAAAAATATATGGTCTTTTTTTCTGCAACATCAAGGTATATATTGCCGCTTACATAGGTCTGGTGATAATGTTCCCCTTTAAGGACATTGTAAAGGACTGATCTGAGGTTGATGTGCTGAAACCTCTTTCTCTTTCATTTTTCGGACACCATGAAGGCTTAAATATTTTCTAACACATATCCTTACAAATTTAAGTCTTTGTCTGACATGTAATAATCAGTTGTGGATAGACGAAGCCCCAGCAGTACAGCTTTAAGAAGTGTGCGTGCTCCCGCGGCGGAAAGTCACTTTTTGGTAGGGGCCACCCCTAAAAAAATATAATGCCCCCCCCCCTAAATTTTTTCTGCAGGCAGGTTTGTATGGGCAATGGCTTTGTGTATGCACAAATCATTTGTAGTCTGGACTTTTAGTGGCGAGAGTCTTTGCTCTGCTCAATGACCAACTGTCTGGAATGGGCTAAAGGATCATGGCAGCACCCCCCACTGCTCGTTGAGGACAATAACTGCAGCGTACTTTCACTTCAGAGTCTCCAAGACATTATAAGGCTTCCAATAACAGGAAAAAGTCGCTACATTTGTCGCTAGTAGCAGTTTACAAAAACTTGCCAAGAGGATTTGGAAATTTGCCAGATTTAGCAACAATTTCGCCATGTTGGCAACATTGTTCAAACCTTGTCTTCCTGGAGCTGCTGTGCTCTGTCCCTATGAGTACCGAAATGATGCGTATATATCTCAAGAAAGCCCAGACTCAGTACACTTTGATGATATTGATGGTGTTTGTGGCTGGGCTGACACAAACAAATCTGATCTGATCATTTGGATTGTGTCAAATCTGCTAATTTGCACATTACCACGCATTGAAACATAATTCATAACAGACGACTGAGTTCGAAATGTGAATCTGAAAAAGGCTCTCAACGTCAACAAGGGCTCACAAAATGTTTTTTTTTTAATGGGACCCAGTTTGCACATGAACATTTGCACTTCTTTACCCTTGTCTTATATTTTGTATCTTTCAGATTTGTTTTTCATCTTTTTGCATACATCGACAGACACTGCTTGAGAATCGATGTGAGATTCTTTTGTTTGTGCTGATGGTATTAGCAGTCAGCAGAAAGCACACCAGGAAGGAACTGTGTCAACGTGCAATAATTGGAATTATGCAAATAATCACAAGCCTGCACTTTGTAATAACCATTCTTATTCATAAGTTTACTTTTTTAATCATGGGATCAATCACATACACACTGTCCTGCTTTTTTTTTTAACTATGTATGTGGTGTTCATTATTGTCTCACTAGTTAATGGAGCTTTTATTGCATTATTTGAACCCTCCTTTTTGGATGGAAGAGAATCAGAATCAGACTCAGAAGAGCTTTTATTGCCATTGTTTGAGAACGGGTTCACAAACTAGGAATTTTACTTGGTGCAATCGTGCAACATAAAACACATATAACACAGAATAAAATAACATGAGCTGTAACTGAGCTATCAGATCTGAACTAAGTCCACTCAGATTCTTTAATTCGAAGGCTGTCTAAAATAATGAGAGGTGACTAGAATTGAATGTTAAGGCCCCGTTTACACTAAGTCAGATAAGGTTATTCAGGATAAATCACACCTAACCTTATCCGTGTCCACACACAATAATGCCACTGTTTAAGACTCCCGCCCCCCTTCGTCCGCCGGCGCAACGCAACCTAGTACACATGCGGAAAAAAACAAAAAAAAATCCATCTGAGCGTCCATCTGCTCCAAGCTCTCCAGTAGATGACTTTACTTCACTGTGAAGTAGTTATTTAAAATAACTATATTGTAAATAGTTTGCTGTGCATTTTACATTAGTTTGCTGTGTTTTGTGTGCAAGTTTTTGAATTAAAAGGTATATCCTTTGAACAATATCCAGTGTTGTGGTATTTCAATTAACTAGAATCCAGTGTGCTGTGGGGCCCTATTGTAGTGAATCACACCTGAAACATCATACATGAATCAAATCTTTAATCAACATGAGAAAGTAGACAATGCGATAAAGAACATTTTACAACAATTAATCTAGAGATCTATATATATATATATATATGTGTATATATATATATACATATATATATATAAAACCATTGTTGTGGGTTGACTCCGCCGTTGGGGTATTCTTTAATGAGATATGGTGTCAGGTGATAAGCTGGGTCACCCAAAAGAAAAACAGGGACCAGATCTTAATCTTCCAGCAGTTGTTTGGGACACGAGGGGATGGTTCCATCTTTAAGCTGTGCGTTAATGGCGGAGTTAGCGAAGATGCGGGCATCACGCATGCTGCCTGGCCATTTCACAGGCCCCTGCATAAAGCAATATTTGTAGTCACACACACACATCACATCCACGGGAGGAAGGGACAATGTTTTTTTTGGTAAGTAGAATCGCAGCTGATCCGGATATTGGAAAGTTCTCTTGCCGTCTGCGATGTGTTGTATCTGAAATAGCTGCAATCGCCCGTTGCTTTCTCTTAAGGTATATATTTGTGATTTCCAAAAGCGTCAGTACATGCAGAAGAAGGAGAAACACGGGCATGTCTGGATGATTCGGCTCTTTGTTATGAAGCTGGTGGTGGCACGTTCTTTTTCTGATGTCACTTCCTGTGTGGGGCACGGTCTTTCTGGCGTCACTTCCTCTCCGAACTCACTTTGTAAACGATCAATGAGTCCATACAAAGCTAAGTGCTGGAGATTCAAGAATTACACGGCTGACTTACCCGTGTAAAAATTTGTCCGAGGAGGGGGACCTTAAACGTTGGTTTAGTGTGGCTGAAACTGGGCTTAGGCTAAATAATTATTCATTTAAAGGCCTACTGAAACCCACTACTACCGACCACGCAGTCTGATAGTTTATATATCAATGATGAAATCTTAACATTACAACACATGCCAATACGGCCGGGTTAGCTTACTAAAGTGCAATTTTAAATTTCACGCGAAACAACCTGCTGAAAACGTCTCGGTATGATGACGTATGATGGCGTGACGTCACGGATTGTAGAGGACATTTTGGGACAGCATGGTGGCCAGCTATTAAGTTGTCTGTTTTCATCGCAAAATTCCACAGTATTCTGGACATCTGTGTTGGTGAATCTTTTGCAATTTGTTCAATGAACAATGGAGACAGCAAAGAAGAAAGCTGTAGGTGGGAAGCGGTGTATTGCGGCCGGTGGCTGCAGCAACACAAACACAGCCGGTGTTTCATTGTTTACATTCCCGGAAGATGACAGTCAAGCTTTACCATTGGCCTGTGGAGAACTGGGACAACAGAGACTCTTACCAGGAGGACTTTGAGTTGGATGCGCTGACACGGCACCGTGAGTACACATGTAGCTGCGGCTTCCAAACATTTGATCGCTTGCCGTACGTGCGTGCCGCTATGTGCATGTCACGTTCGTAACTTTGGGGACTTTGGGGAAATATATGAGCTGTATGAACTTTGGGGAGGTGAACGGTACTTTGGGCTGAGGGATTGAGTGTGTTGTGCAGGTGTTTGAGTTGTATTGGCGGGTTATATGGACGGGAGGGGGGAGGTGTTTGTTATGCAGGATTAATTTGTGGCATATTAAATATAAGCCTTGTTGATGACTGATGATAACAACCAAACCTACCCCCCCCCCCTCCACACCCCGAATTGTAAATAATTCAATGTATACACCCTGATGATTATCTTGTGTGATGACTGTATTATGATGATAGTATATATGATAGTATATATCTGTATCATCAATCAATCAATCAATCAATGTTTATTTATATAGCCCTAAATCACAAGTGTCTCAAAGGGCTGCACAAGCCACAACGACATCCTCGGTACAAAGCCCACATAAGGGCAAGGAAAAACTCACCCCAGTGGGACGTCGATGTGAATGACTATGAGAAACCTTGGAGAGGACCGCATATGTGGGGGGGGGTGGGGGGGGGGGGGGGTTTCAATTTAAGTGGACCCGACTTAAACAAGTTGAAAAACTTATTCGGGTGTTACCATTTAGTGGTCAATTGTACGGAATATGTACTTCACTGTGCAACCTACTAATAAAAGTCTCAATCAATCAATCAATCAATAAGCACACCAGATATGTGTGTCAAAGCTAAACTACAGTTAGTGTGTGCTAAGGCAGTAGATTTACAGTCGCACATTGAAGAGTAGGTTGAGTAAAAGTAATGATAAAATGACATAAGTGATAAATACAATCCATAGATTATTAAACAGTGATTAAAAACAGTAAAAAGGGTTTTTGTGTATATATACTGTATGTATGTGTAGGTTTATAAATAAATATATTTTTGGAATATTGGTAAAATTGTTTAACTCCAGACATTGTATTTTGTATAAGAAGTCTGTCAGTACGTGATATGAAAAAAACAGATGCATCAAGCTCCGGTTGTAACGCTGTGTTAATTGTTTTGCAGTTTGATCCTGAAAAATAAATGTGTCACACAACGAAAGAGTTTGCCCATCTTTCAAGCCGTGTAACAAGTGTAAACAATAGCAATACTAGTGCTGGAGAGAGGACCGAGCCATCTAAAGTCTGGAGCAATCTCTAAAATGGTCAACCTCCTCACATGCTTTTCTCCAACTTGCAGCTGCGCCTTGGCAGAAATCGAAGCTGAAAGTTGAAAACGCACACATACAAACAAACACCCACACACACACACACCTTTGTCCACTCTCCCTTTGTCTCGTTCCTGGTATCACTTCCTCGGTAACCTAAAATAAATACATGTGTGTATTTGCAAAGATAGAAAACACAAGGTGCGTTCATTGGTATGTCCTTGAACATAATGTACAGCACATGAGGTCAGATCACATGTACAGTTTGTTCATTCTGCCCCAAGGTTAGAACATATTCACAGGTTAGAACAGTTGCTTTCTGCTAAAAAAAAAAAAAATGATCAGGAAGACAAAGTTAAACCGTCAAGGAAGCTTTTCATGCATAAGTGTTGATTTCTCAGAGGAGGATCAGCAAACCTTCTTTTTCTCTCCTCAGTTCGATCACTCCCGTGCAGCTGTAAAGTTCTGCTCTAAAGAGACGGAAGAGAAATCTATACGTGTCTCTGTCCGGCCATTGATATTCTCCTTACTCCTCTGTTTTCCTCCACACCTCCATCACCCCATCTTTCCCTTTCGTGTTCTGGCGTTCTAAGTTGGTCCGTGGTGGCCAATCCATCCTCATGCCCTCCACTGGCCTGGTCAGGACATCCAATATCCCATAGAATCACACTTTCTCTCCTTCCCAAGCTACCTACACCCACGTATCTCCTGCTCCCCTCTCCTCCAACCTCACATCAATCTTTTCTTCCTCAACTTTTTGTCTCATCGCCCTCTCTGCTATGATGTTTTTGGTGAGGGATTTTCCTTTCAGCCATTTGCTAATTCTACAATACTGCTTCCATATTTTCCAGCAAATGCATATTTACATGAACCATCACGTTTAAGAGCTCATACCCACCTCAATTTGGACTAATCAACAGTTTTTACTTTCCTTTTCATTGCTGATTTAGTAATGATTGGTAAATGGTTTTACAGGCTGCTACAGTAAAGTGTTCGATCAATGCCTATCACATAGTCTAATTTTCATCTGTGCACAATAAGAACATTGTGCAACATGCTGTGAAGTATATTATAAAGTACCATATTTTTTGGACTATAAGGCCCACCTAAAATCATTTCATTTTCTCAAAACTCGACAGTGCGTCTTATAACCCGGTGCGCCTAATGTACGGAATAATTGTGGTTGTACTTACCAACCTCGAAGCTATTTTATTTGGTACATGGTGAAATGATAAGTGATGGCAGTCACACATAAGAGATACTGTACATGTAGACTACAATACAATGTCAGTCACACATAAGAGATACGTGTAGACTGCAATATGACTCAAGTAAACAACACCAACATTTTATATGTTCTATTGAAAATACAGAACATTACACACGGCGCTCAAAAATCTATCAAAATGTTTTAGTACGACTTTGGTAAGCTATGATGGATTTTACTGTACTTCACCATACAAGTATTACTATTGTGTGTGTGTATAAGGTAAGACATATTATCTGGCCTTTGTTTCGCAATATTATGCAAAAGCAACTTTTCTTACCTTCTGGTACCTGCTGATCTGTATTTTGGATCTGCATAAGTCCTGAAAATTTGCGCGTGTCCGCCTTTGTAGTCCGTGCCGACACTGTAGTCGATAAGATTTTTTTTTTGTTATGGGGAATTCATCCTCCGCTGTTGCAATTTCTAATATAAAATAGTGTAAAGTTCTTACTTATATCTGTCAGTAAACTCACCATGAAAGCGCTAAAACATACCGGTATAGTGAGTTGACATTATTCACCCAAGGAACTTTAGTTATTAGAGAGTTCCAGTCGGATAGTTTTTCACAGGACAAATTTCCTGTGTTGTTGTTGCACAAGTGAGCCATGGATGAGGAGATGCTGCTACATTATTGATTGAAGTAAAGTCTGAATGTCATTACAACAGTTAGCTCCATCTTTTGACACTTCTTCCACTCCCGTCCTTGCACGCTACACCGCTACAACACAGATGATGGGGATAAGAAGCTGTAGAAGGTGAGCCACGTAATTAAGCCCACAAAACGACACATCCGGAAGCGACTGTCAGAAAGTGGCTTGAAGATGGTCTGTAAAACATAATCTATGCAACATTGTGACCAAAGAACTACCATTGCATGTTATGTAGACCACAAGGAAAGTGTTTTAAATTTCAAAAAAATAAATATGACCCCTTTATTGCGCCCTATAAACCGGTGCACATTCTGTATGAAAATAGACCCGATTAGACCCGCTCATCGGCAATGCGCCTTATAATCCGGTGCGCCCTCGGGTCCGGAAAATAAGGTAAGTCTGAAAAAAAAAATGGCAGTAATTTTTGTGATATATATTTGAACAGTGTACAGGAGTGGAGCGTGGAGGCGTTCATTTGCATATAAAAAGACTGTCCCCAAAACAAACCATTTTTGACCGAAAATTTTTATCATGGAGCAAAATGTCACACAAGGAAGTGTGTGGTAAATGCAGAATACTATCATCATAGGTCCTCTGCAGATAAACAGTGCTCTCATACTATAGATTTTTAAAATCTGATAATTCACACTTTTGAATGTTGATTGATTGTGATGAATCACAGTTAATTACTTTGTTGCATTATTTAAATTGAATTTTAAAAAACATTCATATTTGGACACAAATACAATTTTATTGTCAGAATGTCGTACAGGAACAATATGTAAATGTTTTACTTTGATGCACATCATTTATTTGGTTAAAACATAATCATTTAGAGTCCAGTCATCATGTATTCATGGCAAATCTTGGGGCCTCATGTATTAGGCTTGCTTACACACAAAAACCTAGAGTATACAACATTTTTTTAGAGCAAAAATTATATGTGTCAAGACTGACGTTGATGTGAAAATAGGCGCCCCTCACGCCAACTTCATAGCTGACGTATGCACATTTCAGGCTATGGATACTTTGGCTACATACAGAGGTGGTTGATCATGTTTTGCCAATTTTTGATTTTAATAATTTAAAAAAGATTGAGGCAAGGACATACACTTTTTCGCCAATGCATTTATTGATTCATATTTATATTATTTTTTGTGGGGACGCATAGGCAAACATTTTGCCACTTATTGCTGTCAAAACGATGCATATATATATATATATAGATATATATACATATATATATATATATATATATATATATAAATATAAATTTAGTACAGGGATTCGGCAACCCAATACGTTGAAAGAGCCATATTGCACCAACAATACAAAAAAACAAATCTGTCTGTAGCCGCAAAAAAATAAAAGCCGTATATAAGTCTTATAATGAAGGCAACACATGACATAAGTGTCTATATTAACTATATTAGCCTCCTATCAAACTGACTTTAAAAGTCTTATATAAATCTTATAATGAAGGGAACACATGACGTAAGTGTCTATAATAGCCTACTATCAAAATGACTGTGTCGCAGGCTGAAAGCAAATCTTCGTTGACAGAAATGTTGAAATTTAATATTTATTCTATACATTTTTACAACATTAGAAACCATTAGTAAATCAGAGGCTACTTGGAAGGTGAGATAACTCCTGGAAATGACTGGCTTTTAATGGCCCAAGGTATAGATGTAGTCTGGAACAACATGGCACACAAACAACTATCTGTAATGCAGCCAATATTACATACAGCTAATGTGTCATGAGACATGCAAAACTAAATTATATACAAAGAGGATACAAGTAAAATAAATTAAATGAGCTCAAATGTACCTACAAATGAGGCATAATGATGCAATATGTACATGCAGCTAGCCTAAATAGCCTGATTAGCACTCCAACAAGTTAATAACATCAACAAAGCGCACCTTTGTGCATCCACGCACAGCATAAACCTTTTGGTGGACAAAAGGAGACAAAGAAGGGACAAACGGAGACAAAGAAGGAGTGGAAGATTTTACATGTAAACAAACTGTTGCATCACAGTCCACACTGTGGAGAGTTCAAGAACCGCCAAAATTAGTAGGACAAAACGATGTTCACCAAATACTCATAATAATCATATTAAACAGTGGGCTTTCTATCGATTGGAAAGGTTGGTGTCATGTTTGGCCTCAAACAAAAAACATACTAAAACAAAAACAATAATTTTCCACATCTTTTTCCATATTCAATCCTTTTTTCAAAATGCTTGAGAGCCGCGGGTTGCTGACCCCCGATTTAGTAGAATGTCCCATATATATATATATATATATATAATACTGATACGACCTACTAATGGCAATTTGGGCTCTGGTAAAAAAATAGTGCTCCAAATAATAGATGAGGAGAGATATTGGACACAGTACTGTTTTATTCAGAGTTAAGTATGTATGAACCTCTGCAGCTTCACTGTCAAACAGTAACAAGCCATCCCTGTGTCATAAAAATTCCCATATAACAAACTGCAGTCAGTTCCATGGGAAAATAAATGTATTTTGTTCATGTGTAAATGAGGCAACGGGATCATCTCATTGTGCAGCGAGGAGGAGAAGGTCAGAGCAAATGGGTGGGATAGACTCCTGTTCAATTTCTTTTTCCAGCTGTGAGTCAATGTTTTGTCACTTTCTTGGTTTGTCGGACTGAGCAGCAGTATACGTGGTTTGTATTCTGCGAGAGAGCGAAACTTTTCTAGGATTGACTCGAGGCTGCATTTTCCAAAACACAACCTTACAGTGTACAGTAGATATGTTTGGTGAACATTACAACAACAACATATGCCTAAACCAAACAGTTAGTCCAAAAACATATACTTTAAAAGAAACATGTACCTTTTGGGGAATGTTGCCCATCATTCACAAACCTTATGTGAGACAAGACCCCACGTGTTTCTTATTTCTGTGCCTTCTAAATAGTGTTAAACTCCTATTAAGAGGCAGCAACCAATGCAAGTTATGTCGAGCCCTCTAAAACATCCAAAAACTGCCAACAGCACTACATTTACATGCGGTGACGTACCAAGTTATAGCGACATTGTTTTTGTAAGAGATACCACAGAGGAACTACTTTTCTGATGTCGTGCTCACACAATCCTCCTTCGGCCACTATGATACTAGTCCCTTGAGCCTGATGCTGATGTTTATTTGTACCATGAATTGATTTACGTGGACCCCGACTTAAACAAGTTGAAAGACTTATTCGGGTGTTACCATTTAGTGGTCAATTGTACGGAATATGTACTGTACTGTGCAATCTACTAATACAAGTTAAAATCAATCAATTAATCAATCAATGACAAAAAGTTTTCAGTGGTCCCATTGAGATAAATACATTTATTTTGCTCATGGAATTCAGGAAAATGTTTTGGAAAAGTCATGGAAAAGCATTGATGAAAAAGCATAAGAACCATGACAGCCATTAGCTGTACCCTGAATACCACAAGAAATAAACTTAGACTTAGACTTACACAAACTTTAATGATCCAAATTGTTCCACACAGTAGCTCAGCTACAAAGGTTGGAAAGTGTAAGGATGGAAAGGATAATGCAGGTATAAAAGTAGACTAAAAATGTACCGGAGTAGCAATATAAAATATAACATATCTAATATTTACATATTATATATACAGTATATGATATATACTGATATATTAACGGGTAATGTTTAAAAGCTCATACCAGCATTCTTCCCTGCTTGGCACTCAGCATCAAAGGTTGGAATTGGGGTTAAATCACCAAAAATGATTCCCGGGCGCGACGCCGCTGCTGCCCACTGCTCCCCTCACCTCCCAGGGGGTGAACAAGGGGATGGGTCAAATGCAGACGACAAATTTCATTACACCTAGTGTGTGTGTGACAATCATTGGTACTTTAACTTAACTTTAACTTTACACATACAAACTGTAGCACACAAAAAAGCACATTTAATAAAAAAAAACGTTATTATGGTCTTACCTTTACTTATAAATGAAGTCCACAACTAAAGCCCTCACTTAAACTTTCCACGTGCAAGATTGAATCTATTTAAAAAAGTGTAACCGAGGGTTTATAAATGTCGCCTATACTGTATGAAACTACAAAATAACAAACACGGAGGCTCCAGTTTACACGAGGACCACTTTATTTACCTTCTTTCAAAAACCTCCGCTCGACTCCGTGTCATCACTTCCGCTCTTAGCGCCTTCAAAATAAGAGCTCAAGGCATATACTGTATAACAGCGCATAAAAGGAACTTAACATCACAAAGAGAAAAGCCCATGAAAATAGGTTACAAAAGTTATTTAATAAGAAGCCAAAAAGTGCAAAAACAATAATGTTCGTGTTGGAGGAGTTGTGAATTAGATACACCTGCAGTCTGAAGGTGGACCTAATGTTGTGGCCCTGCAGTCATTCACAACTCCTCCAACATGAACATTATTGTTTTTGCACTTTTTGGCTTCTTATGAAATAACTTTTTTAAATAGATTCAATCTTGCACGTGGAAAGTTTAAGTGTGGGCTTTAGTATATATAACAATTCTACGGCGGGGGTGCAGGAGGCGGGATTACTCGAGCTTCAGCCAGTGAGTCTTTTGCAGCCGTTTTATGATCGCTCAGCACAAGAAATACGTTACACACATACAGTTGTTGACAAAATACACTGTACATTTTATACCTCAGCTAACTAAACTATGGAAATGTATACTATATTCATATAGCAATACAGTCTCACTGCACAGCAGGCCAGCAGTTAGCCGAGTCCGGAATCCATGTTGAGGCACTGAGTGACGTGCCTCAACTGGCTGCTGCTGCACCGTCTCTTCTCAGTATTTGAACGGCAAATGTGAAAATTCAGCGATTTTGAATAAACATAATCTAAAACTGGTGAAGTTAAATGGAAAATAACTTTATAGTATAATCACTGGATATATATAACAATTAAATTTTTTTTTTTTCTTTTTACATTTTTTTTCTTTCCATGATGGCAGGTGAGGCCCCGCCTCACCTGCCTCTAGTGACTGCACGTCACTGATATACTTCCATTATAATGTAATGTACAATCCTTTAATGTGTGCAGCAAGCTGTTGGAGATCTTTTATCAGTCTGTTGTGGCCAGTGCCGTGTACTTTGCAGTGGTTTGTTGGGGGAGCAGCACGAGCAAAAGGGACTTAAACCGGATTGACAAACTGATCCGGAAAGCCGGCCAATCTATTGACACGAAGTTGGAGGCGTTTTTGTCAGTGAGGGACAAGAGGAGACTGGACAAACTGCTTGCCATCAAATAATAATTCCATTGTACGTATACAAGTAGGAAAACATTCTCACATGTGTTCATTGATGATGTTGCTGCTGATAGACGTTACCAACACATTGTGATGTGTATCGTGCTATACAATACTGTGAAAAGTGTAATCAGTTGCCTTAGGTCATGCTTTTCATTTACTGAAGACTAAAGTGAATGGTTACAATGAAACACTGGTCCTTTGAAGTGTGACTCACCTAAACAGAGCATTTTGCTATTTTCAGTACCATTGTTCAGTGCACACTAATTTGATTGTCTAATCAAAATGACATGCTATTGGGGTACTGAGTCCATTTAATGGCAACAGAAAACAATGCATTTCATAAAACCCTGATGGATTATAGAAAATGTCTGCGACATTGTTCATTTAAATTGGAGTCAATAATGTACCAGCAGGATAAATAGAAACATGACAAAAACAGTTCTTATGGGAGAATAAGCACAGGAAGGGTACTTTATACCAGTGGTTTCAAACGTTTTACACCAACTAAGTACCACCTCAGAAAAGACTTGGAAAAGTAGCACCATAATGACCAAGATTAAAATACAGCAGCATGGTGGGTTGTGTTAAATTTTAATATTCTGGAGAAATATCAATCTGGTTTAAGAGTGGACCACAAAACAGAGACATTATTTTTAAAGATTTTAAATAACTTAAGAATAAACTAGGACTTACAAAGCGTCTCAGTGCTGGTCCTACTAGATCTAAGCACCGCCTTATATACCGTAGACCTCACTATTCTTTTAAATTAACTCAAACACCTGGTCGGCCTCTCTGGTACTGTGCACAACTGGCTCACCTCCTATCTCACAGACAGAGCATTCATGGCAGTTTTGGATACATGCTCCTCCAAGCCCCACTCAATGACAAGTGGTGTGCTCCAGGGGTCAGTTTTAGGCCCCGTTCTTTTTAACTTGTAAATGCGTCATCAGGAGACATGGAATCCACTTTCACAGTAATGCTGATGACACACAGCTCTACATCTCCATGTCTCCTGAAGACACACAACCAATGGATGCATATTTTAACTGGGTCTTAGATTTTACAGCTTGGATATAAAAAAAACCAAACAACTTTTCTCCAGCTTGACCAGGCCAAGACTGAGGTTTTAATTAATGGTTCTGAGGCCCAGAGAGAAACTTTTATCAAAAATATAGTCACTTTCTTTTAATCCATCTTCGCAAGTGAAGAATTTTGGCATATTTTTTTTTACTCTGAGCTTTGTTTAATCCCTCACATTAAATACACCACTAAAATAGGGTTTTATCATCTCAAAATTATAGCCAGAGTCCGCCCCATTCTCTCTCGGGGCAACCGAGATGCATGCTTTTATTACCTGCCGTATAAACTACTGTAATACTGGTTTCTGGTCTTCCTAGAAAAAGTACAAAAACACTTCAATTACTCCAAAACTCTGCGACTTGTGTACTGACGAGAACCAGAAGGTGGGCTCATATTACACCGGTTTTAAAATCATTGCATTGGCTATCTGTGTGTTACAGAATCAATTTTAATATTATTTTACAGACCTTGAGCCTTCTTATCTTTCCAAGTTGCTTTTATCATATGAGCCCTCGCGGTCCCAGAAGTCTTCCTTTTCAGGTGTCCTAATTATTCCAAAAGTTCGGACATATACCCACGGGGAGGCGTCATTCCATTATTATGCCCCCCATTTGTGGAACAGCCTGCCGTAGGCCCTCGGGGCTGCAGAGAATGTTATGATTTTTAAAAACAAGCTCAAGACTTGCCTTTTTAACTCAGCATTTAATTAATACTCTTATTCATCTTATCAATTGTTTACTATACTTTTTACTCTGTGTTTATCTAGTATTTATTAGCTTTATTTACTACATACCAATTTAATTAATCTTATTTAGTTTTGAACTCGACTTGTCCAAGGTGTACCTCACCTTCCGCCCGAATAAAGCTGGGATAGGCTCCAGCCACCCCCATGACCCTGAGAGGGACAAGCGATAAAAAATGTATAGTTTTTAACTACATATTTTGTTACGGTACAGGGGGGAAGAAGACGGCACAGAATGCAGGGACGTAGTTTTAGCTCTATTTATTAATATTTACAATAGTATGGAGTGTGAAACTAATTCAAAAAGTGTATGTGTGTGACTATGTGTAGTGATTATCTGATGAGTGTTACCAGGAGTGTTGAGCGAGAGGCGGAAGTCCAAGGGGCCAAGGCAAGCTCGGAGATCCAGAGACAGGCAGGAGGTCTAGGGCGAGAGCAAGGCGTCAAGGTCCGTGTTCAGGCGGGAGGTTGAGATCCAAAGAGGCAGCCAGGGGAACCAGAGGGAATACGGGGAGACGGGAGACACATCTCGTTGTCAGGGGAACGGAGGAATGCTGCACGGTAACACGAGACAAATGAAACACGGAGGAGGAGCACAGAGCTTGACACAAGTTGGCTTACTGTACGAAACAGGAAACTACGTTCTGGCCCGGAACGTAGGTTTGCACTGGCTTAAGAAGCCCAGGAAGCTCATCAGCGACAGGTGTGTAGAGCGCTGATTGATTGCCGACAGAGCGCAGCTGCCTGCTGCAGCTGGAGTGGCGTGCGCAGGCGTGCGCTTGGAGGTGCACTCAGCGAAGTGCACAGATGACTGCGCACTGGAGTGCACCCAGGCCGTTTTTTTTGTTTTTTTTTAATTGTATCTTAATGATATATTGTATTCATTTATTTTAGCCTCTTAAAATATTTTAATTTTATAAAGTTATTTCCAGCGTTTCCTCACCGGGAACTCTCTGCACTGGGGGCTGTAATGTGCCGCAGCTGCTGTGGCCTTGGTTCATGGGTTCCTTGGCGAGATTACACCCTGGTCCCACACTGTTTGCCTTGGATCAGGATTGCTGTGGTCGTGGCCCCTCATCATGCACCCCGTGGTGCACTTGGCTCCCTAAGATAGTGTTTTATCACCTGGTTCTGCCGAGCTCAGCCACATACTGTATGTTTTTGGATGAACCCTTATTTTGTGTGCATGTGTGTGGAGGAATAGGGGTTGGGGGAGGGGGATGTGGGTGGTTGACTGTTTCCACTTGTGATTATGCAATGAGGGCAGAAGGTACTGTTTATTGAACGTTTTTAAATGTAAAGAACTTTGTGCTACATTTTATATGTATGAAAAGTGCTATACCAAATTAATTTTGATTGATTAAAAACAAGGCAGAGGTTTTATTTAACAAGTGTATTTAATATTGTTGGTCACTGTAACTGTTACGTACGACGGGGGCGGGGAGGGGGGGGGCACAACGGCAGGAATCAGTTCAATAGGTTTATTGACACTGATAATTAGGTGGGATGTGTATGCTACTCTAAGTGAAAGGTGCAAGACGATGTGTAGAATTAACCATGTAAATGTTACTAGAGTTTGTTGTATGTGCGTGTTGGATGAATCCTTCGTCAGGTTGTGGGCTAGAGAGAAGCAACGAGGTCCGTGTCCAAACAGGGGTCGAGGATTGAGGGAGGCAGTCCGGAATCTAAAGGGAAGTCGAGGCACACAGCTCGATAACGGGAAACAGGGGAAGCACTACGGGGAACACAAAAGACATAAGACACGGGAACAGGGAAGACACAGAGAGAGAGCAACTATGCGGGAGGGAAGCCAGAGATGGGATGCTTACTATGAGAGTGAACTACGCTCCGGCACTGGATCTTCGGGTGCACTGGTCTTTATTCCGTCTGCCCTCTTCAGACCCAGTTGCGCGGATTGCTTATTGTCTGCAGCCATGTAGACGGGTGGCTGTGATGCGGGAAGAGCGATCAGGAGCGTGTCCCGGCATGCTTCTTGCGTAGGTGCGCTCGCAACAGATGACATGCGGGTTTGCGCATGCACCGTGACAGTAACATTACATACAGTTTGAACAGTAACACTGTGTTTGAATACAGGAAAATAAAACACTATATTCAAGTCATTATTTGGCGTACCACTAGATGGAGCACGCGCACCACTAGTGGTACATGTACCTCAGTTTGAGAATCCCTGCTTTATATCATAATGGCGTGGCTGATGGAAACCTAGTGTCTAATGCAAGATGGCGACAGCACATCTTTGAGTTTGGAGATGAGAAGTGCTGAGCTGGATTGCGTTGAAAGCAGCAGATACATCAAAACAACAACCTGACAGAGCTTTTGGCGTTTTTGAAGTATGAGCACATGTTCCATGCTTACAAAGAAAAGCATCCTCATCAACTTTTTTGGCATGGTAAGCAAATTGTAAGGGATATATGTGTTCATATGCCAGAATGCGCTCATGCTGGAAACAATAATCTCAAAAGTTTTAATTCAGCATGAGGTAACTTTAGAGAACATGTTAGAAGTAAACACATCAAATTCGCTATGACAGCATCTGGTGTTTGGCTCTCATATTATTGCTTTTTTAGTGGAGACATCCGTTTGGTCCTGCTGCTCCCAACGCTCATTCTGCCTCAGCAGCATCCCAGTGAGAGCAGGAGAAGGTGATAAAACCTAAAATTAATGAGAAGCATATTAATGTGTATTTTATTGCGTGTATAAACTCTCACCTGTTTTACTGGTGGTGTTTTTTAGAATGTATATTGTTCATGTTTGCATACATTGTTCTCACGCTTGACATGGAATACTGCAGTTATGAAGTATTGCCATTTTTTCCGTAATAAATTTACTTTCCAATAAAAACATCTGAATGGTATATAAATACAATACGGTTTAAAATGTATATTACCGGTAACCATTTTTTTGGCTGTTCTTGAGTTCTCGGAGTGATTCAAATTTTGGTTAGTTAAAGTAATTTACTGGTTTAATTCATTCATGATTAACCTTCATTTTCCTGTTTCAACCAAACAGCATTTTACTTTATCCTTCCTAACCTTCCTTACCATAGTATGTGGATTCAGTTTTTTTGTTTCTGTGCAGTACTTTTTCAATATTGTTACTGTTGATTTGTATGTTATTTTATTCCAGTTGTGCCATGTTATTGTTAATGTCACTGGTAGAGGTGGGCGGATTTATCCAAATATTTATATTATTGATACCAGGGCAGAGCCAATTCTAGGCAGGCATATAAGCGGAGGCCAGTCAGAAATTTGAAGGGGATATTTATTCTGAGATTATGTTGTCGGCATCTTGTGGTCAGATGGCTGACCTCCTTCCTGTAGTTTGTCCCATCATTGATGGAAATGACTTTGAGACCCGCTCCACTTGCGTCGTCCGCGAACTTAATCTGATTGTTTCTGAAGGTTGTTGTGCAGTCATGGTTCAGCAGGGTGAAAAGCACGGGACTGGACATATACAGTATCTTTGGGGGGCCCCTTTGCTTAAAGATGTTGTTGCCGACATGTACTGCTTGTGGCTTCTCGCTGAGGAAGTCCAGCAACCAATTACAGAGGGATGTGTTGAGGCCCAGTTGGTCCAGTTTTCCTGATCAGTTGGTGTGGTATGATGGTGTTGAATACTGAGTTGAAGTCTAAGAACAGCATTCTAAAATAAGAGTTCTTGGTGTCTCTGTGGGTCAGAGCTGAGTGGAGAGCAGAACAGATTGCATCCTCAGTGGATTGTTTGGCTCGGTATGCAAACTGTAATGGGTCTAGGTTTGTGGGAAGAATTGACTTCACGTGGGACATGACTAGCCTTTCAAAACATGTCATGAGGATGGGGTTTAATGCGACAGGGCAATAGTCATTGAAGCAGGATGAAGAGGACTTCTTTGGCACTGGTCTGATGGTGGTGGCCTTAAAACAGCCTGTTCGAGAGCGATGTCGGTGACGATATCTTTGAGCTCTTTTGCACAGTCTTATAGCACACACCCAGGAATGTGGTCTAGGCCTGTAGCCTTGCAGGTGTTGCAGACAGGCATGAAGCCTGATTGTGAGGCGAGCGGTGGTTCATTGGTGGCGGCATGTTGTTTTTAGTATCAAACCGTGCAAATACGTTGTTCAGGTTGTTGAGCAGAGGGACGTCGCTGTCTGTGGGGAAGGTTTGTAGTCCGTAATGTTTTGAAGGACCTGCCGAAGACTCAGTGTGTCTCTGGTGTCTTTGAAGTGGCCAGTTATATTGTTAGTGCACCTTTGCTTGGCTTTCCTGATGCCACGAGACAGGCTGGCCATTGCTGTTCTCAGACAAGTTTCATCCGTAGCAGCATTACTGTCCCTCCGTAGTCTGTGAACTTCTCCTGTCAGCCATGGCTTCCGGTTCACCCTGATGGTGATGGTTCTGGTGATTAAATTCCTGATGTAAGTATAGTGTCTGTATACTCTCAATGTGTGTCTCGTTGTTTGGGAGCTGTTTAAGCAGGCAGCCACAGTTAATGGCATCAAAGCAGTGCACCTCATTATTTGCACCAATTTTAATATTAATTCGTCGAGGTGTATGCATGTGCAAATGTGCCCGTTAAAAGGTTCAGACATCAGACATCAAAATATCGCAATTATGCAGCTCAGATGTGACTGACAGCACACTCATTTGGCAACATAATTTCGACCTGCAAACATTTTTTTCCTTTCTGCACTTTTCATGTGATTAGTCTTTGTGAACACTGATGACACACAAATGTGGGACCTTAAAAAGATCAGATCATTCCACTATTTGTATATTAAAAAAGTATTTTTGGGCTCCACAAAAACCTCATGTGCCTCAGTTTGAGAAAGGGGTGCATCTCATAATTACTTATGTAGAGCCAATTTGCGTCGAGCATGTCTCTCAGAGGATAATGATAATGATTATAATTGCTTGAAGCGCTTGCTTCGTGCAGTAAAAGCAATAATGTTCTCTCTGATCTTCCATAATAAAGGCTTTAGCCCAACCCCTGGCCTCCTCCAAGCTGTTATAAAGTGACTGGAGGTGAATAATCATTAGTGGAATTGAAATGCAGGGGCAACTACTGTGTCTGTGCTACTGCCTGTATCATTTTGTCAGTCCTTGGGTAGAGCACCAGAGACTGATCAAAGACTGACGCTGATTCATTGTGAATGATCAAGGAGAGGAGACAGAGAGATCTGTGATGACTGAACGTCGACATGTTATCAATTTCACTCATTCCACAATACGCTGTCGTCACACAGGTGTTTTATACACTGTGATCATGGGTTTATTAATCACAAGGACAATTTCCTCCATTTGTTTTGGGGCCAAAACATATTTTGTGATCAAGAGGATCTCTGCCTCAAAACTGACTGATTGCCTTCAATGTTCATGGTTGGTAGACGTGTCAGGGTGAAGATTTCTGTCTTGAAACTGTCTAGAGCTATATTCAGTGGTTGAGAAAATACAAATTAAACAGTTGGATAATATCACTTTCATATATTATGTGCATGAACACTTCCACCATATCCATACTTGCCAACCCTCCCGGATTTTCTGGGAGACTCCAGAAATTCAGCACTTCTCCCGAAAACCTCCCGGGACAAATTATCTCCCGAAAATCTCCCGAAATTCAGGCGGACTCAGGTCCATGCGGACCTGAGTCCGCTTTCCCACAATATAAACGGCGTGCCTGCCCAATCACGTTATGAATGTAGAATGATCGAGGGCGAGTTCTTGGTTTCTTATGTGGGTTTATTGTTAGGCAGTTTCATTACCGTCCTCCCAGCGCGGTAACAACACACAACAACAGCAGTCACGTTTTCGTCTACCGTAAAGCAGTTTGTCTGCCGTAAACAGCAATGTTGTGACACTCTTAAACAGGACAATACTGCCATCTAGTGCATTTGATGAAAGCACTTTTGTGCGTGCCACACAGCAATGCATCATCAGAGAGGGTGTTTAGCATGGTTAGAAAAATAGTGACAGAGAATAGAACAAGGATGGACAATTCAACCCTTAACTCAACAAGTATATGTGTAAATAAATGAACACTGAAATTCAAGTATTTATTTTATTTATATATATATATATATATATATATATATATATATATATATATATATATATATATATATATATATAAAATAAAATAAATATATATTTATAGCTAGAATTCACTGAAAGTCAAGTATTTATTATATATGTATGTATATATATATATATATATATATATATATATATATATATATATATATATATATATATATATATATATATATACACACGAAATACTTGACTTGGTGAATTCTAGCTGTAAATATACTCCTCCCCTCTTAACCACGCCCCCCCACCTCCCGAAATCGGAGGTCTCAAGGTTGGCAAGTATGACCATATCAGTGCCATTTGTAATCCACAAAAAATAAATACATGCACGATACAATTATTATTATTTTCAAAGCCAATTGGGACATACAACTTTATTTTTGCAAAAACTTTTCAAAACACTTTAGTCATAAACAAAATAAAAAAGCAAGTGATATTTTTTTGTGGTTAATTTTTTACCCTTTTGTACATTGTGTGAAATAACTCATGTCTCACAAATTGTTACTAATTGACAACTGTGACATAATTTAATCAAAAGACCATCAAAGGGTTAAAAAGACAACAACAACATTTGGGAGGCGGTGTCGGAAGAGTGCTGCTATCGAAACGGAAAAAAAAATAATGAGAAGAGGTGGGACCAAGTCATTGCTTTGCAAGTCACAAGTACCGTATTTTCCGCACTATAAGGCGCACCGGATTATTAGCCGCACCTTCAATGAATTACATATTTCATAACTTTGTCCACCAATAAGCCGCCCCGGATTATAAGCCGCGCCTACGCTGCGCTAAAGGGAATGTCAAAAAAACAGTCAGATAGTTCAGTCAAACTTTAATAATATATTGAAAACCAGCGTTCTAACAACTCTGTCCCAAAATGTACGCAAATGTGCAATCACAAACATAGTAAAATTCAAAATGGTGTAGAGCAATAGCAACATAATGTTGCTCGAACGTTAATGTCACAACACACAAAATAAACATAGCGCTCACCTTCTGAAGTTATTCTTCATTCGTAAATCCTTCGAATTCTTCGTCTTCGGTGTCCGAATTGAAAAGTTGCGCAAGCGTGGGATCCAAAATGGCCGGTTCCGTCTCGTCGAAGTAATCGGAGTCAGTGTCGCTGTTGTTGTCCAGTAGTTCTGTGAATCCTGCCTTCCGGAAAGCTCGGACCACAGTTGTGACCGAAATATCTGCCCAGGCATTTACGATCCACTGGCAAATGTTGGCGTATGTCGTCCGGCGCTGTCTGCCCGTCTTAGTGAAGGTGTGTTCGCCTTCGGAGCTGTGTGAAAAAAGCCACCCGGCCTCTTCGCGTAAACTTCCCTTAACCACTCGCTCATCTTTTCTTCATCCATCCATCCCTTCGAGTTAGCTTTTATGATGACGCCGGCTGGAAAGGTCTCTTTTGGCAAGGTCTTCCTTTTGAATATCACCATGGGTGGAAGTTAGCATGGCAAGCTAGAACCACAGTGAAGGATGACTTCTCATTCCCTGTGGTGCGAATATTCACCGTACATGCTCCCGTTCCACAGTGCGGTTCACAGGAATATCAGTTGCTGTGAAATACGGTAGTAATCCGTGTGCGGATGGAGAGATTGCGTCTTTTTATGAACCGGATCCTTGTCGCTTAGTAGGAGCCATTTTGTGGTCTTTACAGATGTAAACAGGAAATGAAACGTACGGTGATATCCACGCGTTTTTTCTTCTTCTTCCGGGGGCGGGTGGTTGCTTACAGTAGAAGAAGAAGCGCTTCCTGTTCTATGGGGGCGGGTGCTTTCCTTGGCGGTTGCTTGCGTAGAAGAAGAAGCGCTTCCTGTTCTACCGGGAAAAAAGATGGCGGCTGTTTACCGAAGTTGCGAGATCGAAACTTTATGAAAATGAATCGTAATAAAGCGCACCGGGTTATAAGGCGCACTGTCAGATTTTGAGAAAATTTGTGGTTTTTAGGTGCGCCTTATAGTGCGGAAAATACGGTTTATAAACAACACCCAGAAACGCCGTCGGCTTCGCTGGGCCTGAGCTCATCTAAGATGGACAGATACAAAGTGGAAAAGTGTTCTGTGGTCTGACGAGTCCACATTTCAAATTGTTTTTGGAAACTGTGGACGTCGTGTCCTCCAGACCAGAGAGGAAAAGAACCATCCGGATTGTTATAGGCGCAAAGTTGAAAAGCCAGCATCTATGATGGTATGGGGGTGTATTAGTGCCAAAGACATGGGTAACTTACACATCTGTGAATGCGCCATTAATGCTGAAAGGTACATACAGGTTTTGGAGCAACATGTGCTGCCATCCAAGCAACGTTACCATGGACGCCCCTGCTTATTTCAGCAAGACAATGCCAAGCCATGTGTTACATCAACGTGGCTTCATAGTAAAAGAGTGCGGGTACTAGACTGGCCGGCCTGTCTCCCATTGAAAATGTGTGGCGCATTATGAAGCCTAAAATACCACAACGGACTGTTGAACAACTTAAGCTGTACATCAAGTAAGAATGGGAAAGAATTCCACCTGAGAAGCTTAAAAAATGTGTCTCCTCAGTTCCCAAACGTTTACTGAGTGTTGTTAAAAGGAAAGGCCATGTAACACAGTGGTGAACATGCCCTTTCCCAACTACTTTGGCACGTGTTGCAGCCATGAAATTCAAATTTAATTATTATTTGCAAAAAAAAATAAAGTTTATGAGTTTGAACATCAAATATCTTGTCTTTGTAGTGCATTCAATTGAATATGGGTTGAAAAGGATTTGCAAATCATTGTATTCCGTTTATATTTACATCTCATACAATTTCCCAACTCATATGGAAACGGGGTTTGTACTTTAATTTAAATTTAAACCATGAAACATACAAAAAAAAATTAAAAAACGCTTCAAAATAAGTGAATAGCAACCTGTAAAATTGAACATACACATGGTACATTTTGCTAAACAATGATGTTTTATACATTAAAAATGTCAGTAGATACCAGAGGTGGGACCAAGTCATTGCTTTGCAAGTCACAAGTAAGTCTCAAGTCTTTACCCTCAAGTCTCGAGTCAAGTCCCGAGTCAAGACAGGGCAAGTCCGAGTCAAGTCCAATGTCAAGACTGGAAAGTCTCAAGTCAAGTCCCAAGTCCTGCATTTTGAGTTTCGAGTCCTTTCAAGTCATTTAACCACAGACTAATATATTTACACAGATTGTGTATGCTTTTAAAACGCTGTATTTATTTATTAAAACAAGTGCATTTGAAATTGCAGGGAAAAAGATAGTGCTGACATTGCACTTCAAAATAGCACTATTAACCAGTCATTTTAAACATGTAACTCATTCCTTTACAGAATAAACACATTTGAAAAAAACAAGTGCAACTGTACTTATTTGCACCAAAGTGTTAACATTGTATTTCCATGGCATATTGCATTGTAACTAGTTCCACAGCAGTTTATATCCTGTTCTTACCTTATCTCATCTCATACTGTATGTGTGTTTATGTGTGCGTACACATGAAAAACATAACAAATATATGAACATAACAATGAACAGAGTTGTACTTTTTAGATGTCAGGACCCTATGCAATATGTACACATATTCTTAATATAGTATACATTTTAACTGACCTTTATTTGACTATGTTTGTCTTTTTGTAGGTGGCTAAAATACGCGGTGCTGCTGACTGCCGTCTAACGTTACGTTACTGTGTGTGATACATTGACTAACGTTACGTTACTGTGTGTGATACATTGACTAACGTTACGTTACTGTGTGTGATACATTGACTAACGTTACGTTACTGTGTGTGATACATTGACTAACGTTATGTTACTGTGTGTGATACATTGACTAACGTAATGTTACTGTGTGTGATACATTGACTAACGTTACGTTACTGTGTGTGATACATTGACTAACGTAACGTTATGTATAGGTACCTCATGAAACCCTGCTTAAAAAAAAATCACTTGACAAAAAGTATGAATAAGGTAGCAAACTGCAGTGGACGCAACAGATTGCCGTGTTTGCAATGACGTTATAACCATAGACATCTTATAAGTAGACGCAGCATTGGTTGCTGTGACGTGAGCAATTTGGCCGCCATCTTGAAGTGGTGATGAGGAGCCGGCGAGCAGCCTAAACTGACAGTTGAAAGGTAGAAAACAAAGATGGTGTTCAGCGTTTTCCTGCTCAAATGAGCGGACTGTTGAAAATAGGAATCGGGGGATTACTTTTCACAAGTAAGATTTAACATTAACGTACTATTGGTTGTATTTTATGAAAATAATATTACCACAGAGTTGAGAAGGATCAAAGATCTTCAATATTTGTATGTGAAAATCACAAATAAATCTTCTGGGGGAGGATGACGCCCCTACAGGGGTTTGGTTTACAAACTTTCAGCCCCACCTAAAACAAAATTCACCAGCCACTACTGATTATGGTGCATTCATTTTAGGCAAAGTATAAGACAATACTTTCTTAACAGTATAATTGTAACCAGGAATCAGTCTTCAAGTAACAATATTCAAATACTAACATTGTTGGGTTAAACAGAATTTGGTTTTATTCTGAATCCAGTGAAACAGATTGGTGGTTTTAGCTGATATGAAGACTTTCAGGTGTTTATATATGTTTAAGTATTTGGCAGACGCTTTTATCCAAAGCGACTTACATAAAATAATACATATAAAACAATCACTGCAAACATTATCATTTAAGGGAAGAATGTAATAGAAAATATCAATACAAAGTGTCAAGACAGAATAAACTCTCTGCTGCTGAAGCAACAGAGATACAGTCTATAGGTCCCTAAGATATATAGATATCTAATGTATTCATACATTGTTTATGTAGGATACACGCATATGTATATATAACCTAATCATATTGTTTCTTCAACTTAAAAATAGTTTACCGTTTTTTTTCCCCTTCTCTGGGATTATATTCCCAGTTTTGATCTCGGACGTCTGGTCACTTATAGCGTATAAGAATATTATATTACTGTTAAGCAAACTATGAATAATAAAACACGCCAAAACATGTGTCTGTTACACACGTATGACAAAAAAGGGGGTGAAAATCAGTGGTATTCAGTGAGGTAAAATGAATTAAATGCGCTGACAGTTCATTGTTCCTGCCAAATGAATTGCACTGAGTGGAGCGGATCACCACTCCAAGATGGCGGCCCCGCGCCTCGTCTGCGCCAGTAGGCAGTAGCGCTCTATGCTGCGTCTACTTATAAGATGTCTATGGTTATAACGTTAGCAGTGAGTTTGCAGCCTCACTGATTTAACTACACAGCAAATAAAAGTCACGTTACTTAGCCAATAAACGTTATCTTACATTCAAAACTTACCCTTCTTTGTGCAACTTCAAATGTCGAACGAAGTTGGAAGTTGTTGCGTCTCCGTCTGTAATATTCGAACTGTGTGATTTGCATACGGCAATTCGTTTTTTTGTTGACCAAGTCGTAGTTTTTATACCCGAACGAAACCAACTTTAACATAATTGTTTATCACTGGCACGTTGTTGGACAACTCTTGGTCATTGGTTGTCCTGCAATTTGATTGGATGAATGCTGTGTGATGAAAACAACGTAGTTCTAATTTGATTGGCTGTTGTACTGACAGCACACCAGCTGACAGGAATAACACGCTGATAGACGAAGAAAATGAAAAATACGGAGCGCTCCCAAATAACTTTTTAAGCTTTGGATTTTGGGGAAAGTGGCAAGTCATGTCAAGTCATGTCAAGTCAAAAGGCTCAAGTCCAAGTGAAGTCACAAGTCATTGATGTTAAAGTCTAAGTCGAGTTGCAAGTCTCTTTACATTTTGTCAAGTCGAGTCTAAAGTCATCAAATTCATGACTCGAGTCTGACTCGAGTCCAAGTCATGTGACTCGAGTCCACACCTCTGGAAAATAGGTTCCGGTATTGCCTAAAATGACTAAAATACGGTAAATATTGGACATATTACATATGGTTATGACCGTGTCTGTTACTACATTATATATGTACTTGCAGCGTATATATTAAATGTTGATGGAGGGTTTTGAAGTTGTTTTAGAGGGCTTTGAAGGGTACAATGGTGACTCTTGTTAGCCGCATCTTGCGAGCGTCGTTTATCATCTTTAAAATCCTAAAAAAAAAGAGGTGTGTTCTTGTGTCTCATCATGATTGTGAACGATAGGCAAATTCCATAAAAAAAGTGCAGTTCCCCTTTAATAACACATCATGTATTAGTTGTCCACCCATCCATTTGTGTAGTTTAGAAAAAAGAAGTTTATCAGAAAGATGTTATACATACAGTGCTGTTGTGCAATTGCTGTTCTGAATTGAAGTTAAATAACAGACCCATACATATGTACTGTACATATAAGTCACTTAAAGTACATTACTGTGAGTATTGCTATGTAGCACCAATTTATGCACATACATGTGAAACTTTTTCAGATAATATTTAGTTCATTTAATTTGTAACAGTTGCTCTTTTCCCGAACCAAGTGAGACACCTTGCATAGCCGTTATCAAAATGTGGTCGATGTGCTAATAAAGTGGCAGTTTAAAAAATCAAGACAAATATTGAAGGGATATGAAGTCGGAAAATGATGGATAAGGGTTCTCATGTGTGCAGATGTTTTGTTTATTCTCAGCATTTTTTAACAAGGCATATCTATAATAGGGCTGCCAAAATTAACGACACAACCCATCAAAAAAATAATTGCAGTAATCATGCATATATGAAGATTAATCACACAACTCTTTTAAACCGCATATACAACCTTTGTTATACGCAGGTACTGGATGGATGGATCTTTATTGTCATTGCACAAGTACAACAACATTTTATTTTCAGCACAAACCCCTTCAAGATGTGCATGGATTCAAACGTAAAACGTTACGTAAGCACACACCTCTGACAGTATTTACATAGCAAAAATTCAGATGAAAGCATGAGACACACACTTGTACGCACTCTTCTCATTATAAATACCACCTGCAATGAATTGTGCGCTGAGGACTTCCTCCCCAGGTGTCCTCCCACTACTCCTGCCACAATCATCCATAAATGGTCATGGTAATTATCTCAATAATATGGTGAGTTAGAGCATCACATGTGAATGAAAGAGGGTGATATTTTAAACTGTGTGCGTATTACCTTGATCACCGTAACAACATTATTTTTGGAGGGCATCGTATCTGATAAAAATAATTGCAAATAGCAATTTGAAAGTCAATATTTGACCAATCATAATGTCTGCTCCACTGTGACTGAGAACTGATGCTGAGATGAGGAAAAACAATTTCAGGTTTTAGCCTTCTGGTTGGCAAATCTTTGTCCAAATTACATTGTTATTATTTATATGTCTTTATTTATTTTGTCAAGTAATGCATTGTGTTGCATGACACAAGTATAAAAGATGGTTTTAATATACTACTGGCTAAATGAATGTGTTTTTGTACAGTTGTTTATCTCATAAAAACATTTAATGTTGATAATGATATAGATTACATAGCGATGCATAGTATATATGCAGGATGGCTGCGTGAGTTCCAAACATTTGCACTCCAACTCTGCTAGAAACTCTCAAAGACTAAATGCATTGAAAAAAGATACAAATTATTATTTCCTAATTTCATAACATGATGTTATCTTTCGAAATATCGTGCTCTGCTATGTGTTAGTCTTTAGTCTGAAAAAAAAAAAAAATTGGCCACGCACAAAGTCAAAGACGCACCTCTTGACCTATTTGTATAATCTTATCATTCAATGAAAAATGATCGCAATAAACAATACTGAAATGACCCATCACACAGCACATTATAAGTGCATGTACAATACAACTACATCAATACATCTCTATATGTTGATATTTAGGCTCCAACAAATAAATATACAATAGATGTTATGTTTGGGAGGGAGTAGACGGCACAGACCACAAGAGGGCATAGTTGCTCTATGATAGAAATATATATATATATATATATATATATATATATATATATATATATATATATATATATATATATATATATATATATATATATATATGTATATATATATATATATATATATATATATATATATATATATAAATATATATATATATATATATAAATATATATATATATATAATAACAAACACTATTATTACTTAACAATGGTATGGAGTGTGACAAAATCCAAGAGAGTGTATGGTGTGCGACTATGTGTGGTTATTAGCTGTTGAGTGTTATCGGTAGTGTTGAACGAGAGGCAAGTCCAAAAGGGGCTGGGCAGGCTCGTATGTCCGTGAGCAGGCAGGGAGTCAGGGTGAATAGCGAGGTGTCAGAGGTCCGTGTCCAAGCGGGAGGTCGAGATCCAAGAGGCAGTCCAGGAAAGGGGGGGGGTGACAAGGAATGACGAGACACACAGCACGTCAACGCGGAAATGGAGGTCTGCATTCGGAAGGAGTGACAAAGGAGGACACGAGACAATCAAATAAAACGAGGAAGAAACACAGAGAGCAAGAGTGCGGATAGAGCATGACGTGATCGCTTACGGAACAGGAACAGATGATTACGTTCTGGCCCCAGGATAGCAGGTTGAGCAGGCTTTTGAAGGCAGGAGAGCTCATCAACGACAGGTGTGTAGATTGCTGATTGCTTGCAGCTGCTTGCCGCAGCCGGAGTGACGCGTGCAGGAGGTGAGTGGTCGTGGGCGTGACCCGAGGTGCGTTCTTGAAGGCGCAACCAGCAGAGCGCCGTGACAATACATCCAGAATTATAGGAATGGTGCCCTTGCTGGCAAATTTCACTTTAAAATAAAACTTGACAGGACTTCAAATAAAACTGTGACCAAGTTCTGAGCAAATAAATGATGTGCATTCAAATTAAACATTCAAAAAATGTGTCTTTATTACATTCTGACAATAAAATTACATTTGCGGTAACTTTAAGTTAATATAAATTATGTATTGTGATTAATCACAATTAATCAAAATTTAAAAGTGTCATTATAGGCTAAATACAAATGATCACGTTTCAGGCCAATCCTCAACATGCAATTCCATGGAGTAACCCCCCAAAAAGTACATTTTCTCACTGAAACAGAGTGTTAAATAAAACATGCAACCAATCCACGCTGAAAAAAAGAATCCACCGCCACAGCTTGACTGGTGCATGTTATAGAGGATCACAGCACTGAAAGTGAAAGTGCTTCTCTGGAGGAGACCGAGGCATTTGTTTTAGTTGTGGTCCGGCAGTTTACCTATGTTCCACAGGTGCCATGAATAAAACATTGAGAGCGATTAGAGGAGACACCTTGGCAAGAGGGTCAGCTGTCCGAGTGCAGCCAGAGGATAGGGGAAAACCCCATCAGGAGCAGTGTGCTGATTCGCAGCCATTTGATGGAAAAACCTGCAGGAGTGAGATAGTGGAAGATGGGGTTCAGATTTAAAGAGCTGTGATGCATAGCCACGGGAAGGACGCCACAGGGTAAAGCCTTTGGAGGATTACATCAATACTGGAGCTAAACATGTAATCACACATCAAGGCCATGCCCTGGATACATTTGGATAATTCTCTCCTATTAGAACAAATTACCTTAGCAGGATAAGGGTTTCTTGGAAATACTCATTGAGGAAGATAATAAGCTCCAAATTTGAGCCCAGCAAACGTGCTAGAGGAAGCATTTCCAATAGTTCTATTTGACATTTTACCAGGGAGGGTACACATGACGCTCTAAATTGCAATGTAAAAACACAGCGCCATGTCTGATGCGACCAGTTTAATCATTGAAATTGGCTTTCCACAGAGTTTATTTTGAACGCTCTCGGGCATGAAGTAAGCCAAATGGACTTGAAATACAATCCATAACTCTTCCGATCACTTAATTGCAGGACTACTACTTTGATTAACTCTCTGCCTCGGCCCCTCTCGGAACAGATGAGGGAGGGGCGTCGTTGAGCACACGATTGACAGCTCATAGGTTTTCAACAGCTGTCCAGGGCTTGTCGAAGATAAAGCATATTTTTCTAGCTAGAATGATGCCAGTATAAATACATGATGGGATCATGTCCTCTGTCAGCTGGTGTGATTTTTCAAATGGAAGTTAGTAAGCTGGATAGACGTAGAGTATTGTTTGGATTGCCATAAGAAAAATAAGACATTTCAAATGAGAAATAAAACTCCCATATTTTTCGGACACTTACATTTTCTTTAATTTTCTCAAAAATCGACAGTGCCCCTTAAAACCCGGTACGCCTAAGGAATGTATTTATTCTGGTGGTGCTTACCGACCTCAAAGCCATTTTATTTGGTACATGGTGTAATGATAAGTGTGACCAGTAAATGGCATTCACGGATTCAGAGATACGTGTTGACTGCAGATTGACGCCCGTTCAAAAAGTGACGATAGCAGGTACCCTTAAGCAAGCAAGACCAAAACTTTTAAGTTTCATTGAGAATATACAACATTCAACACAGCGCTCAAACATATGTCAAAATGCTTTATAATTTCACTTTGCTAAACTACGAAGCTGCACCACTTGATGGAACACAGAGCCATACGGCTACCATAGTCAGACGCACTGTGCTTCAACATACAGGTATTATTATGGTGTGCGTAAAAGGACCCCAAAATGGCACATAGGAGACACATTATCTGGTGTTTTGTTTTGACCTATTATGCAAAACCAACTTTTGTTATGTATTGGTACCTGTTGATGTGTCTTTGGGATCTGCGTGAGTAATTTGCGCGTGTGCGCAATTGTAATTCGCACCGTAGTCGATAAGATCCTTTTTTTTCTCCATCCTCTTGTTATGGGGCATTCATCTTCCGCTGTTGCCATTTCTAATATAAAGTAGCGTACAGTTCTAACTTATATCTGTCAGTAGACTCCCATGGAAGCACTAAAAACTACCGGTACAACAAAGATGACGGGGAGAAAACCCTGTCAAAGTAAATAAGACCGTCCACAAATAGGCGCATCCTGAAGAGACACACAGGGGTTAGTGTGTGTGCCTCACAAAACGAAGGTCCTGGGTTCGATCCTGGGTTCGGGATCTTTCTGTGTGGAGTTTGTATGTTCTCCCCGTGACTACGTGGGTTTCCTCCAGATACTCCGGCTTCCTTCCACCACCAAAGACATGCACCTGGGGATAGGTTGATTGGCAACACTAAATTGGACCTAGTGTGTGAATGTGAGTGTGAATGTTGTCTGTCTATCTGTGTTGGCCCTGTGATGAGGTGGCGACTTGTCCAGGGTGTACCCCGCCTTCCGCCCAAATGCAGCTGAGATAGGCTCCAGCACCCCCCGCGACCCAGGAAGGGACAAGCGGTAGAACATGGATGGATGGATGTTATTTTTTTGTGATAGAGTGATTGGAGCACATACTTGTTGGTCACAAAAAACATTGTTGAAGTTTGGTTCTTTAATGAATTCATTATGGGTTTACTGAAAATGTGACCAAATCTGCTGGGTCAAAATTATACATACACCCATGTTAATAAAGGCCTCACCTTTTCTCCTCTAGACATATTGCTGGGTATTGTGGCCAAACAGCTACATTTTTGTTTCATCTGACATCACATGGACAAAGATCAGACCTTCTGGAGGAAAGGTCTGGTCAGATGAAAGAACAAATTGAGCTGTTTGGCCACAATACCTAGCAATATGTTTGGAGGAGAAAAGGTGAGGCCTTTAATCCCATGAACACCATTCCTACCGTCAAGCATAGTGGTGGTAGTATTATGCTCTGGGCCTGTTTTGCTGCCAATGGAACTGGTGCTTTACAGAGAGTAAATGGGACAATGAAAGAGGAGGATTACCTCCAAATTCTTCAGGACAACCTAAAATCATCAGCCGGGAGTTTGGGTCTTGGGCGCAGTTGGGTGTTCCAACAGGACAATGACCCCAAACACACGTCAAAAGTGGTAAAGGAATGGCTAAATCAGGCGAGAATTAAAGTTTTAGAATGACCTTCCCAAAGTCCTGACTTAAACGTGTGGACAATGCTGAAGAAACAAGTGCATTTCAGAAAACCAGCAAATTTAGCTGAACTGCACCAATTTTGTCAAGAGAAGTGGTCAAAAATTCAACTAAAAGCTTGCCGGAAGCTTGTGGATGGCTACTAAAAGCGCCTTATTGCAGTGAAACTTGCCAAGGGACATAATATTAACCAAATATTAAAATTGCTGTATGTATACTTTTGACCCAGCAGATTTGGTCACATTTTCAGTAGACCCATAATAAATTCATAATAGAACCAAACTTCATGAATGTTTTTTGTGACCAACAAGTATGTGCTCCAATCACTATCACAAAAAAATAAGAGTTGCAGAAATGATTAGAAACTCAAGACAGCCATGACATTATGTCCTTCACAATTGTATGTAAACTTCTGACCACGACTACATGTGTATATATATATATATATATATATATATATATATATATATATGTATGTGTGGGAAAAAAATCACAAGACTACTTCATCTCTACTACTTCATCGAGACGAAGTAGTCTTCTGATTTTTTTCACACAAATACATATATTGCGCTCTACCACGGTATCGAGCACTAATTTTTGGATAATCTAATATATATAAATAGATAATTTAATTAAGACATATATATATATATATATATATATATATATATATATATTTATATATATATATATATATATATATATATATATATATGTGTATATATATACATACTTTTATGAAAACAAATACTGTGTTGTGATCGCTATCGCAATG
This sequence comes from Nerophis lumbriciformis, assembly GCF_033978685.3. Classification (NCBI taxonomy): domain Eukaryota; kingdom Metazoa; phylum Chordata; class Actinopteri; order Syngnathiformes; family Syngnathidae; genus Nerophis; species Nerophis lumbriciformis. The sequence continues at coordinate 17,668,887 of NC_084582.2, read as the reverse complement.
TTGGCCGTTGTAGTTTGTGCAAAAGTTAAAACTTTTTTTTTTTTTTTAAACTAACTTTGAGTTCAATAGATTAAATCCAGAGCAACACAAAATAAACTAAATCATAATTATAAAGAGTAAAACCGAAAACTATATTTAGGTAATTTCAACTTCAAGCGTACATCTAATGTGTGCCCAGAGTTATTAAATATGCTAATCCAGGTCTCTGCCAAATTATGCAAGTGTATGTTTCCAAATATGCAAATTTGAGTTCCTTTAAAAATCAAATATGTAGTCTGTACCAACAGTTAAATGATTAAAACTCTATTCATAAACTAGTATTGAAGTTTTAAAGAGGTTTTTGGAATATTCTTCACCTAAACGTCATATGCTACTGGAATGCTACCAGGTTGTTTTGAGAAACAGGCTTTTAAACCTTCTCGAAAATTGTGAACATATTGCGCCATATGGCCATTCCTCGGTTAATTTGTGTGCTATTTTCATTAATGCACATGAATGCAGTCACAACTTGGGGGCATGGAGATAAGAGAGTATATTGTGGGGGATAGTAGAGGTGGGTGCAGGTAGCAGAAGTGGAGGTTATAGCTGACTGGCTGTAGCAGCATGTGCAGATAAAGAGACGTGACGAGGAAGAGACTGTAGGGAATCTGCAAACAGGGAAACAATCTGGCACTAGTAAGAGGGCGCATGCACAGATTGAACGGAAAGAATGTCCACAAGTGTAGAGTAGCTGCTGTGGAGTTTGACCAAACAATGTGACAAGATGGTGGGGTCAAGGATGTTAGTTCGTAGTGTTGATTCGCTGATAGTAGGCAGACAAGGCAATTGGGAACAAAAAAATAGGAATTACAGGTTCAGGCATTTGAGTGCCCCCAGCTCACAAGCAAAGGAAAATTATTATTCTAAATACATCCAATATTTTCATAGTTGTCCATATTTTCCGGACTATGGAGCGGACAGACTAAATTTGAGGAAAAAACAAAAAAATAAAAATCCATACATTAACTGCCCTGGATTATAAACTGCATATATATTGTGAAATTAGTTATTTGCACAGAACGATTATGTAAACGTTTATTTACATACCTTAATTGTTTCCAAACGGTGTCTGCAACATGGCAATAAAACGGCTTATCAAACAAAACAGAAGTCACCGTCATGGACCAAATTGCTGCGGAACCTAGCCCTACCATCACCTAAACAGACTCAACAAGTCCACAGTGACGTTTTGGTGAATTTACAAAACTGAAACAATACAGAAAGAATGCCATTTTAAGTTAATATTACTAACAAAGACATCCCTAAACATGTTAGCATACAAGCTAATGCAAATTACAATACAATAGCACTTACAAATATGCATGAAAACACTCCTACAGACATCAGTAAGTAAGAATTGTTTTAGTTACACAATAAAATTTACAGATGTTGCTTGGAATAATGAATGAAGAATCAATATGAGTAAAAACGCTATGCATGGCTGAAAGACAAACAGGGTTTCTACTTCCGGTTGAAGGCTCAGTCTAAACCAGGGGTTCCCAAGATGGGGCCCAGGAGCCAAAATGGGCCCGCCGAGTCGTTTTGTTTGGTCCGCCAAAGGGTGGCTTCCCAAAATAAACATTCTTCCTCTTTTAAACAAAAGGGCAATGCAACGCCTGCAGTGAGAGAAATTGATCAACTTGACAGTCGCAGCTACGAGCATTAAGTGTTGTTAGCATTGCGTGTTTTCTTTGCATGTCCTGCGTTGTCATTCCACATCACTCAAGGCTGAGGCTCACAAATACACTTATTGTAGAGCAAAGCATGTAGAACATGCTTTAAAAAATAAATACAAGTTATATATATATATACATATTTAAAAAAATATCTGCAATGTAATTAAGCTTCAATATATAAAGCGCAATGTGGCGAGGGTTTAAGAAAATTGTGTTTGAATGGCTGTCATTACATAAAATGACCCATCTTTATAAGACTGTATGGGTTCGAACTGTACTGATCTATTCAGGGAAAAACTATCATTTTAAATATGACAAAATCCAAAGCACAATTGTGCAGTCTTGTAACATTTCATGCAATCTCAATTTACAACTATTAAGGAAAAAAATAATAATTGAGGTGTAATTTTTTAATGCATTGCTATTTTAAAAAGTGCATCTCATTTAAAAATATATATATATATATATATTTTTTTGTCCTGTCCAGCTACTCAGGCAACTCACATTGTTGATCTAGATGCCCATATTGGCTGTACAGATTTACTTTACGAAAGAGAAGTGTGGGATACTTCTCTTGTTGCCTTATTTGTATTTGACTTTATTAAATGGATTTATATTATTAATTGGTGCAGCCGGAGCAGGAGGCGATAGAAAGAGAAAAAAAGGAAGACAGAGGGGGATAAGACAACAAGCACGACAATAACAATAACAACAACAACAACAGCAGAACAGCATCATTTGTTGACTTTCTTAGGTTGGCTTTTCGACAAAGAAGGCATTGATGACCTAAGTGTAAGATCACAACTTCTTGATTTTATACATCTGACATGGTCTACAGTAGGTATTCATCAAATATGAGATTGATGTAATGCTGATATGGCCAGAATACACAGATATTTTCTGAGGAGGTGCATCTGTAGTTGTCTACTTACACCTCTGGGAAGTGCGGTTGACCTGTACATCGAAACTCTCCAGGTCTACCTCAGGTCAACTTCTCCAACTTGTACCCTAGAGATCTTCTTCACCTCAATGAGACCCCAACTGCAGCAGTCTGGAACTGTGGCTTATCAAGTAGTTCATCCTTCCCCTCTTTTACAACCAAGAGCTCGCTCCTCCTCTAATTTAATCCTCTGAGCATTGAGACTGAAGTACTGGTACTCCAAGCACACACAGCTTGCCCCTTTTATTCAGCCTGTAAAACCTACCGACAAAGATGATTTGAGAGTTATTTTACTCTGATTTTCTACAAAGTCAATGTGAGATGGTTTGTCTGTTAAATTGAAATATCAAATTCTATTTCTAAACTTTAGTCACCGATAGTGCTGTGTATGTGAAACGGAATTGTAGATGTTGTTGAAATAGAGAAATAGTGGTATGGATTAGGGATGTCCCGATTAGCTTTTCTGGCCTTCGATCCCAATCTGTTTTCCAGTCTCCATCCAATACTTAGAAAATAGATCACGGAACTCAAAATGTTTTCTAACAAGTAATTAAAGTAAACACAATAACACACTTTTATAAAGCTGTTTTCACCAAATTAAGAATTTGCTAGCCTTGTTGTAAATCAAATGATATATTGAATATGTGGTATTGAATGCTACATACAATTTTTTTAGCAAAATAACTAATCAAAAGCATAAACTACGATCGGCTTCCATTTGTCAGGTGTTGGTGACGAACCCCAAGATGCAGAGATGGCAGGCTTGGTGCAGGAAAACATGATTTAATGTCCAAAAAATGCAGGAAAAACACAAACCAGGAACTAGGAGACAGAAAACAGGATACCAGGAAAGCAGGTGGATTAGAAACAGCTAACAGGAACCAGCAAACAGGAAACAGAACGTTGCAAACAGTCCGCAGCATACAGCTAGTAGCTTACAGCAAACAGCGACAATACTCCAGCACTGACTGGAGGAGGGCAAGTCAGGTCTAAATAGCAGCCGGCTGATTGACACAAGGTGTGGCCAGGTGCCAATCAGCCGCAGCTGAGGGGAAACAGCGCTCAGGGAGACAAGCAGGAAACTGAACCAAAATAAGAGCGCTGACAGGAAATAAAACAAACAAAAACTAAAACATAACCAAACTGTCAGGGACAAGCCTGACACCATTTAAATAATTAGTTTTTTGCCATCAAAGCCTTTGTGTATATACAGGCTTTGTGATATAACAAAATATTGATTTAAGCACTCGACACTAGGGCTGCTCAATTGGCGGCTGAATATTCAACTGAATGACACCATACCGGCCCCCGAGTTTAGGTAAAAACTTGTGAGACTAACATTTTTGCAGCAAATTCCTAAAAACTAGAGTGCTCCTGGAACTTGAACCACTTAAAATATTGGCAGATGCTTGTACTGGCATTTTAATCTTGCCAACAAACAAAAAAATAGAATACTGGTGTCCAAACTCATAATTTACATTACTGAGGTGTTCCTCAAGGCCCCCTTTTAAGTCCTCTCCTTTTTGGCGGTTACACATTTTTTTTCATGTCATTTATATGACTAAGGCGTTGCTTTAGCTTGTGTACTTTCTAATTATTTTACAGCTTTCTTTAGCCCTTCTCTAACACATTTTTTAGTTTTATCAAACTTACAAAGCTTGCTGTTCTTAATGCACTCTTCTCATTCATAGGTTGGCTCTGCTAGATGGCCATGTCAGACAGTTAGAGCAGAGTAACTTCATAACTTTAGACTTTGCGGACACGTTTTCTAGCGTTAGGGTTAACATTCTATTAGCACATATCAAAACACATATGTCAGACTGAGCCTCTTCTTGGTTTAACTCCCATCTTACAGAGAGTATGCAGTGTGTCTCCCATAACAATATGACCTAGGAGTATGTTTAGGTAACATATGGAGTTCTAAAGGGTTCGGTTCTTGGTTTTTCAGTCTTCTGCCACTCTATATCATCATATGCAAATACGGTGTCGGCTTTCACTGTTAGGCTGATGACACCCAACTTACATGCCCCTAAAACTGACCAACTGCCATAATGAAATTAAAAACATCTTGTCCAGCAACTTCATGCATCACAATGCAAAGAAAACGGAAATGTTGATTATCGGTCTTGCTAGACATCGGCTCTTATTGAAGGATATCACCTTAAATTCGATAATAAAACAATTTTACAAAGCGACTCGGTGAATAATCTTCCAACTCTCGTTTGAGTTGCACATTAAGACAACCTTCTTTCATCTCCGTCGCTAAAATCCGTCCCATTTTGTCCAGCAGTGACGCTGAGGTCATTATTAACCTCTTAAGGCCCAAGCTGTTTGTTTACATGATTTTTTTATTTCTCTTTGCTATTTGGGCTTATTGGACCCTAATTAGAATAAAAACTAAAAATCATCTTTTTATATGATGCACTTAGTTCATAAGTAACAAACATGTACCGTATTTTTTGGAGTATAAGTCGCACCGGAGTATAAGTCGCACCTGCCGAAAATGCATAATAAAGAAGGAAAAAAACATATATAAATCGCACTGTAGCCCAGCCAAACTACGAAAAAAACTGCGACTTATAGTCCGAAAAATACGGTACTTCATGTGCATGCTAATTTTTATTTTTACACTTTTTTTTTCTAATTTCCATTGTAAGTTATACTCTTCTGACACCACCAGTTAGCAGGATAAGTGTCCATATGTCAGCATAAGATCCCAATTCAGTAGTGTACACCATTTTGGAAATAAGAGCTAAAAGGTGCTGTCCATGCATGTGGCCACTAAGGCCTTTAGAGGTTAATGCGTTCGTTATGTCTTGCCTCGATTACTGTAACGTAATATTTTTGGGTCTCCCTAATTTTAGCATTAAAAGATTACAGTTGGTACAAAATGCGGCTGCTAGACTTTTGACAAGAACAAGAAAGTTTGATCATATTACGCCTATACTGGCCCACTTGCACTGGCTTCCTGTGCACTTGAGATGTGACTTTAAGGTTTTATTACTAATGCATCACATTTTAAACGGTCTACCGCCATCGTATCTTGCTGATTGTATTGTACCATATGTACCGGCCAGAAATCTGCGTTCTAAGAATTCCGGCTTATTAGTGATTCCCAGAAAGGTCTGTGTGCTCTAGATTATGTTTTATTCCAGCTCTAGTACTCTGGAATGCCCTACTGGTAACAGTTAGAGATTCTACCTCAGTTGAAACATTTAAGTTTCGTTTTAAAACTCATGAATTTACTCTAGCCTTTAAATAGACCCCTTTCTAAACCAGTTGATCTTCCGCTTCTCTTTTCTGCTCTGCCCTCTCCTGCGTGGAGAGGTTATCAGGTGGTTATCAGGTGGTTATCAGGCACTAGCTGTTCCAAGTTGGGACGTCAGTTGATGACGTCTCTGCACTTCCTACCCGAATTTCAGTGCCTCTCCCGAAAATCTCCCAGGGCAACAATATTGAGGGCATGTCATGATGGCAGTGCCTAGAATGTCCGATTTTACACTATCTGCATGTAGGCCCAGTCATATGTTGTATGCGGGCTCTGACCTTCACACGGAAGTGACTGCAAGGCATACTTAGTCAACAGCCATACAGTTCACACTGAGGGTGGCCGTATAAAACAACTTTAACACTGTTACTAATATGCGCCACATTGTGAACCTACACCAAACAAGAATGACAAACACATTTCTGGAGAACATCCTCACCGTAACACAACAGAACAAATACCCAGAATCCCATGCATCCCTAACTCTTCCGGGCTACATTATACACCCCCGCTACCACCAAACCCCGCCCCCCCAACCCCGCCCACCTCAACCGACGCACGGAGGGGAGGGGTTTGAAGTGTGGAGGGGCAGGGTTGGGGGGGGGGGGTTGGTGGTAGCGGTGGTGTATAATGTAGCCCGGAAGAGTTAGGGATGCATGGGATTCTGGGTATTTGTTCTGTTGTGTTTACGTTGTGTTACGGTGAGGATGTTCTCCAGAAATGTGTTTGTCATTCTTTTTTGGTGTGGGTTCACAGTGTGGCACATATTTGTAACAGTGTTAAAGTTGTTTATACGGCCACCCTCAGTGTGACCTGTATGGCTGTTGATCAAGTATGCCTTGCAGTCACTTATGTGTGTCTGCCGAAGCCGCACACAACATGTAACTGGGCTGGCACGCTGTTAATACAGGCTATAGAGGGCGCTAAAGACAGTGCCATCGCGGCACATCCTTATTATTGTTGTTAGGGTGAAAAGCAGCAGACATCCGATAGAATAGTTGCCCTGAATTTCGTGAGTCTCCCGGAAAAATCGTGAGTGTTGGCAAGTATGACGCTGTCAAGCGCCATTCATATAAAACTCGCGAAATAACGTCTCGCACGGCGCGTGTCTGGTTTATACATAGCACAAAGCAAAAAAAACAACTTTGTATGCAGTGTTATTTTCTTTTAAATTTCAAAAGAGTTTTGTGGCTCCCATTGTTTTCTTGAATTTGTGAAACGGGTCAAAATGGCTCTTTGAGTGGTAAAGGTTGCCGACCCCTGGACTAGACTCTCACGGCCTTCATTGCACCCGGTCGCCAGATTTAGTTATAATAGTGTTGTTTCTCAAGGTTCCATTTTAGGTCCTCTATTTTCCATCCTTTGGGCTATTCAAATGGGGGCCTCCGAGTTCAGTTCAAACAACGTGTGAGAGACTCACATTTTTTGCAGCAGATTCTTGAAAACACTTGAGTGCTGTCACAGAGATGATCTTGGACTCGCTTTTTTGCAGAAGATCCTTAAAAACAGCAAAGAGTTCCTGTAACTAATAATTAGACCAAAATCAAATGTCTACTGTGGAGGACACTGTTTCTCTTGAATATAAAAAATAAGACTACCGTATTTTTCGGAGTATAAGTCGAACCGGAGTATAAGTCGCACCTGCCGAAAATGCACAATAAAGAAGGAAAAAAACCTATATAAGTCGCACTGGAATATAAGTCGTATTTTTTGGGGAAATTTACTTGATAAAACCCAACACCAAGAATAGACATTTGAAAAGCAATTTAAAATAAATAAAGAATAGTGAACAACAGGCTGAATAAGTTTACGTTATATGACGCATAAATAACCAACTGAGAACGTGACTGGTATGTTAACGTAACATATTATGGTAAGAGTCATTCAAATAACTATAACATATAGAACATGCTATACGTTTACCAAACAATCTGTCACTCCTAATCGCTAAATCCCAATAAATCTTATACGTCTAGTCTTTTAAGTGAATGAGCTAAATAATATTATTTGATATTTTACGGTAATGTGTTAATAATTTCACACATAAGTCGCTCCTGAGTATAAGTCGCACCCCCGGCCAAACTATGAAAAAAACTGCGACTTATAGTCCGAAAAATACAGTAATAGGAAAGGGAGAAGTTTGGCCCACCGGTCCTTTGCTTTCTGGAAATGTGGACCCCAATGAAATGTAGTTGAATATCCATGCTGTATACCAGGGGTCACCAACGCGGTGCCCGCGGGCACCAGGTCGCCCGTGAGGACCAGTAGCCCGCTGGCCTGTTCTAAAAATAGCTCAAATAGCAGCACTTACCTGTGAGCTGCCTCTATTTTTTAAATTGTATTTATTTACTAGCAAGCTGGTCTCGCTTTGCTCAACATTTTTAAAACTCAAATAGAATTTGAAAATCCAAGAAAATATTTTAAAGACTTGGTCTTCACTAACTGACAAAGAAACAGATAACAGATTTGGTTTCCAGTTGAAAGTGTGACATGATTTATTTAAAAATTTGAGAGTTGACTTTTGTATTTTACATGAGTTATTATTTGTACAAACATGGTGCAAAGTAATTCATGATTTGTTAAAAAATGTTAATGGCAAGCTAGTTAAAATGGGATATTGTGATTTCACAAGACTGTCTTAGAAGTGATCATTTGAAAATGTTCAATTTGAAAAATGTGCACTTAGAGAAAATATCAAAAGAAAGTGTTGCATATTGATATTTATCTGTTTCTATATATATTTATTGTGAGAAGTCATTAAGTTAATCAGTGTTTCCACAAAGATAAATATCATTAATTATTAATAATAACATAGAGTTAAAGGTAAATTGAGCAAATTGGCTATTTCTAGCAATTTATTTAAGTGTTTATCAAACTGGTAGCCCTTCGCATTAATCAGTACCCAAGAAGTAGCTCTTGGTTTCAAAAAGGTTGGTGACCCCTGCTGTATACCATACACTGATAAAGTACTTGGTATTGTTACTGTAGATATTTGTATTGATCCGCTCATTCTTGGTTACATTCAAGAGCTCACGCTTACTTGTAGCACCTGTAGCATTTAACGGCTTCTTGTATCCTCTTACAGTGTGTAGTGTAAATAAATGATAAATGGGTTATACTTGTATAGCGCTTTTCTACCTTCAAGGTACTCAAAGCGCTTTGACAGTATTACCACATTCACCCATTCACACACACATTCACACACTGATGGCGGGAGCTGCCATGCAAGGTGCTAACCAGCAGCCATCAGGAGCAAGGGGTGAAGTGTCTTGCCCAAGGACACAACGGTCGTGACTCGGATGGTAGAAGGTGGGGATTGAACCCCAGTAACCAGCAACCCTCCGATTGCTAGCACAGCCACTCTACCAACTTCGCCACGCCGTCCACACACCGTGTAGTATGTCTAGTATTCAGTAATCCTCCAGTGGTAATGAAAATTATTAGAAACTTAGTTTGCTTTACGCCATAGAGGCGAGGACTAATAATACAATTAGTCGGGCTGAAAGACACGTTTGTTTCAGCTTGCTGGCACATTTTAGCCGGTGTTTAGGCAAAACAGTACCACACCTCTTGCATGTGCGTGACAAGGGATACAGAAATGTAATTGTGTCTTAATCAGGTGCATCCCTTTTGAAGGAATCTTTGACGCGAGTACAATCTTTAGCCAAAATAAGCTGTGATCAAGAGTGGCTGGACTCGTCAGCCGATCGATTATTTTAAAAAACTACGTCTTTAATAGAGAAAGAGTTTGCAATTCTGGCTCTAAACATTGGCCAAATGCATTTCAATCAATGTTTCGGGACAATTTCCTTATTTGCTATTTATGTCCTTACCTCTTGTAGAGGATCATGTGAACATGCATATTTGTGCAGAATACAACATTGTATTAAAGTGTGTGTGCGTGCTTGCAAACGAATGCATGCAAGCACACCCGTACGTTAATTAGCAATGGCTTTGTGTCTGCTGATGCATCTCGGCACTTACCATTGTTTATCCATCTCATTTCATGCGTGTGACTTTGTTTACGTAGAAGGCTATTTGCATCTGGTTTTTATGGCCATTTAAAATATTTATTCCTTGTATGCCTAGAATGTGCTTTCTGTCTTGCAGCTTTGTACCAGCAGCTGTGTTGCATTACCTTCCCCAGGCTTCCCCCACACTCGTCTTGCTCTTTATAATGCATGGCACACCCCTGGACTGTACTGCAGGCGCAGAGCACTTCATCCGTAGCCTGCAGAGAGGAGCAGACTCGGACTGGAAGATGGGCTAAGGGTTCAAGAAAACCACAATTAGGAAGGCATATCTCCAAAGCTGGCCGGCTTAGCGAAGTGCTTTCAAATATAAGTTCAGAGATGATGCAGTAAAATAGGATGTTCTCGTGTTTTAAGGTTATTTGCAAATGACTTGGTGATAAGGTTATGGATCAACTTGAATTTAATTCACTCAAACCAGCAGGTACTTCCCTTCCGTTAATTCCAGCCTGAGGGGATATCTGTGACTAACAGCCTCCTAAAGTCGTCTCAGCACTGAATTCTGTCAGAGGACATCTCCACTGAGTAAAAAAAAAACATTGTGCTGAGAAGGAGGGGAGTGCAGGAGTGAAACTGTTTCCTGGTGTCAGCTCTAACTGGGCTGGGACTATTCGAGTTTCTCTCAGGTACCCTAATATAATCCCCCAATGCTCGCTCAGGAGAAAGACAGTTGCACTGAGGTGTCAACTTTAAGTGGGGAAGGGAGATTTGTCACCGATCATCTATCAACAATTCACAGCCTCTCTATGGTGTTGTGTGAGCTCACCGCTTCCTTCCACTACCTTGTATTTTTTTATATTTTGTTCCCTAATTTTTAATACTGTGTGTCTGTTTTGTTTTTGTAACAACATTTATCTTCCACTTCTTGTGGATCATCTCTCAGTGTCATGTTAGATCTTTCGGATGCATCACAATGATTTGAAGAAGGTAAATGACAAGAGAGACGATTTCAATGTATTAACAAATAAATAAATAAATGATCGATGCGAGATTTCATCCGCTGTGGTTTTGATGTCATTTATTTGCACAAATGGGGGAGGAAATGATTGGCTGTCTAGAACATACGCATTTGAAGTATCGTATTTTTTCGGACTATAAGGCGCACTTAAAATCCTTCCATTTTCTTAAAAAATCGACAGTGCGCCTTATAACTTGTTGCAGCTAATGTACAGCATAATTCTGGTTGTGCTTACAGACCTCGAAGCAATTTTATTTGGCACATGGTGTAATGATAAGTGCGACCAGTAGATGGCAGTCATACATAAGACTAAGAGATACGTGTAGACTGCAATATGATTGATTGATTAACGTGGACCCCTACTTAAGCAAGTTGAAAAACTTATTTGGGTGTTACCATTTAGTGGTCAATTGTACGGAATATGAAGCGACTGGGATGAGAATCAGCACCTCCAAGTCCGAGTCCATGGTTCTCGCCTGGAAAAGGGTGGAGTGCCATCTGCGGGTTGGGGAGATGACCCTGCCCCAAGTGGAGGAGTTCAAGTACCTCGGAGTCTTGTTCACGAGTGGGGGAAGAGTGGATCGTGAGATCGACAGGCGGATCGGTGCGGCATCTTCAGTAATGCGGACGCTGTATCGATCCGTTGTGGTGAAGAAGGAGCTGAGCCGGAAGGCAAAGCTCTCAATTTACCGGTCGATCTACGTTCCCATCCTCACCTATGGTCATGAGCTTTGGGTTATGACCGAAAGGACAAGATCACGGGTACAAGCGGCCGAAATGAGTTTCCTCCGCCGGGTGGCGGGGCTCTCCCTTAGAGATAGGGTGAGAAGCTCTGTCATCCGGGGGGAGCTCAAAGTAAAGCCACTGCTCCTCCACATCGAGAGGAGCCTGATGAGGTGGTTCGGACATCTGGTCAGGATGCCACCCGAACGCCTCCCTAGGGAGGTGTTTAGGGCACGTCCAACCGGTAGGAGGCCACGGGGAAGACCCAGGACACGTTGGGAAGACTATGTCTCCCGGCTGGCCTGGGAACGCCTCGGGAACCCCCGGGAAGAGCTGGACGAAGTGGCTGGGGAGAGGAAAGTCTGGGCTTCCCTGCTTAGGCTGCTGCCCCTGCGACCCGACCTCGGATAAGCGGAAGAAGATGGATGGATGGATTTACGGAATATGTACTGTACTGTGCAATCTACCAATAAAAGTTTCAATCAATCAATTAAAATGGCAGTATTGATTGATTCTATTGATTGATTGAGACTTTTATTAGTAGGTTGCACAGTGAAGTACATATTTCATACAATTGACCACTAAATGGTAACACCCGAATAAGTTTTTCAACTTGTTTAAGTCGGGGTCCACTTAGATTGATTCATGATACAGATATATACTATCATATATACTATCATCATAATACAGTCATCACACAAGATAATCATTAGGGTATATACATTGAATTATTTACATTATTTACAAAACAAGAACAACAAAACTTTAAATGTTCCATTGAGATTATAAAACATTACACACAGCGCTCAAAAACCTGTCAAAATGTTTTTAGTACGACTTTGGTAAGCTATGAAGCCACACCGCTTGATGGATTGTCGGCGCGTTAAACATACAAGTATTATTATGGTGTGTGTATAAGCACTGCAAAATGGCATCTATTAGCAGACATATAACCTGGTGTTTTATTTCACAATATTATGCACATCCAACTTTTCTTACCTTCTGGTACCTACTGATGTGTATTTGGGATCTGCATAAATCGTGAAAATGTACGCGCGCCCGCAATTGTAGTCCGTGCCGACACTGTAGTCATAAGCTTCTTCTTTTTCTCTACCTTCTTATGTGAGATTCATCTTCCGCTGTTGCCATTTCTAATATAAAGTAGCGTAAAGTTCTTACTTATATCTGTCAGTAGACTAGCTATCAAAGCGCTAAAAACTGTTGCGGGTTTACATAATTCACCCACGGTACTTTAGTTATTAGAGGGTTCCGGTCGGTTGGTTTTTCACGGGACACATTTCCGGCATTGATGTTGCATTATTGAGCCACGGATGAAAAGATGCTGCTTCGTTATTGATTTAAGTAAAGTCCGAATGTCATTTAAACAATTAGCTCCAACTTTTGACACTTCTTCCACCCCCGTCCTTGCACGCTACACCGCTACAACAAAGATCATGGGGAGAAGACGCTGTCAAAGGTGAGCCACGGAGGTAAGACCGCCCACAGAATGGTGCATCCTGAAGAGATGCTCAGGAAGCTACTTAAAAATGGTATGTAAAACAGTAATCTATGCAACACTTTCACCAAAGAACCACCATCACATGTTATATGGACCACAAGACAGTATTTTAAATTTAGAAATAAAATCATAACCCTTTAATGCACCTTACAATCCAGTGCGCCTTTTGTATGAAAAAAGACCTGAATAGACCCGCTCATCGGCAGTGCGCCTTTTACTCCGGTGCACCCTATGCTCCGAAAAATACGGTAATTGTGCAGTGTTTCAGTAAGCATTCATTCTATTTACGGTGCATCTATATTACTCAAAAATAAATGGAACACTAAATTTAGTTGTTATATATTCGTCTTGTTACCAGAGAGACATGGTTATGGTTACAAACTAGTTTATATTGAACATGCATAGTTACACAACGGTACATCACATTATTACAGTTTCTCATGATATGTCTAAAAAGGAGTAGGAAAAAGCAATGTTTATTTAAAGGGGCTTTGTGCAACATTTACACAAATGTCTAGAGGGCGCTAACTTGTCAATGTAATATGCACAGTGTGTCCTGCCGTCTTACGGCTTATAAGACGTAATGACATAACTACATATGTACGTAACACTTGCACACACATTAGTTTTGGGGTGTTGTTAGCTAATAATAGATTTAGATAGCTGTCATTGAATGTATATTCTATCATAACAAGAACATGACAGTCACGGCCAGGGCACAATCCAATGCGGCCTCATCTGTGCGCTCTGCTGGTTGCGCCTCCAAGAGCGCACCTCGGGACACGCCCACGACCGCTCACCTCCTGCACGCGTCACTCCGGCTGCGGTAAGCAGCTGCAAGCAATCAGCAATCTACACACCTGTCGTTGATGAGCTCTCCTGCCTTCAAAAGCCTGCTCAACCTGCTATCCAGGGCCAGAACGTAATCATCTGTTCCTGTTCCGTAAGCGATCACGTCATGCTCTATCCGCACTCTTGCTCTCTGTGTTTCTTCCTCGTGTTATTTGATTGTCTCATGTCCTCTTTTGTCACTCCTTCCGAATGCAGACCTCCGTTCCCGCGTTGACGTGCTGTGTGTCTCGTCATTCCTTGTCACCCCCTGCTACCTGGACTGCCTCTTGAAGCTTGACCTCCCGCTTGGACACGGACCTCTGACATCTCGCTATTCGCCCTGACTCCCTGCCTGCTCACGGACATACGAGCCTGCCCAGCCCCCTTTGGACTTGCCTCTCGTTCAACACTACCGGTAACACCCAACAGCTAATCTCCACACATAGTCACACACCATACACTCTCTTGGATTTTGTCACACTCCATTTCCTTATATTATTGTTTATCATATATATATATATATATATATATATATATATATATATAATAAAACATAGAGATTCTACGCCCCCTTGTGGTCTGTGCCGTCTACACTCCTCCCACAAACATAACAATGACTGCAGATTGTTCGTGGCTTCTCTTGGACTGCTTTTGTATGTGTGCATGCACTCTGTTGACTAGACAGGGTGAGTGACCGCCGTAAACACCAATCATTTTATTCGGGCCGGTAAAAAGATTTACTAAACGGACTTAGTAATTGTGAAAAATATAGACCTTTTTAACACAGATGTGTTCTGTTTAACCATAGATGGTAACACAAACGAGCCAATGGTGTTTTTGTTATATTTGCTTTGCTTTGAAAAATGTAACTGAGCAAGTTGCAAACATCCCCTTTAATCATACCCCTTTTTCTTTTTCACAGCAATTTATAACACTTTTGATTGTTCACTTCCTGTACCCGATCTCTAACGCAACACATACATAAATGTGGAAAAAACAAATGATTCACATAGGGCCCTATTCTCCCCTTTGCGCCTAAGTGTTTTCTATGAGCTTAAAGTTATGCACGTTTCTCCTATTTGCATTCACCCATCCAGCCTGTGGACACGCCCACCCTGCGTAAATTGGACAAAAAATGCTTGAGTCTGGAATGAATGATGACTCATTTCTAATGAGGCAGACTGTGCCATGACACCTTTTTATTGGTTGTGTAAAAATTTGTGGAACATGGAGTTTTACTAACACTCGTGAATGTCATTGAAATTTGTGGAAAAAATAACACTTTAAATTTGAAAAGGCCGCTAAATCTCACCTGTCGTCATGGTGATGCACAGGCAATAGTGTCTTCTAAGTTCTTCCTGGCTTGTTTTACTTAGTGTAACCACCCTGGTTTTATTAAGAGTTGTGTTTAGTACAGATGTTCGTGAAGCTGTGGTGCGACAGGATGGGCTTTGACACTTGTTTTTGCGTTATTTTGTGTGCGTGTGCAATTGAAAGACACTACATTTTATATGTATTTTATTAAATAGTCACACAGTTCAATGATGACCTCATAGTCCAGATAAATTATTGTATGTATTGCGTCTGTTATTACCAGCATGTCAAAACGTGGCCAATATGAGTTTTATGTCACACCCTTCTTCCACTTATAGACACAGCAGGTAAATGATGTGCATCTGTTGATTTAGAGTGGCATGATGGTCCTTTTATTTTCATTTGCAGGTGTCTCCATTGAAGTAATCAGAGTAGATTTTGATTGTTTTCCGGAGTTTTATTTAATCTTTTTATTACATGTGGTGTACTCTTGTTACGTTCCACGTAATGGTGGTTTGTTTGTGTTTCTTCCAATATTGTTTCTACAGGTCACACTCATTCACTGCCTATGCTGCCAATCAACTGGTTCCTGTTCCCAGCTGCTCATCATTTCACCTGTTAATCAGCCAGCCAATCCCGAACCACCATTCATCCTACCAATCTGCTTAAGACCAGCTGCTCATCACTGGATCAGGGTGATTATTTTTCTGCCATGCTGTGTTGCAGCCTTGATGGGCTCTACTTGATTTTGCTATTGTCAGATCTACTTTGTCTTTGAGGCTACTTTGTTTTATTACTAGTGATGGGTTGATGAGGCGTCATGAAGCGTTTCGACACATTGCAAAACTGTATTGATACTGTGTCGATACTGTGTCACTAAATACTGACATCTGCTGGACATTAAAAATCCCTACAGGCAACCTATGGACCGACTCAACTGACACTGATTTTATGACCTAGTATATACAATAATATAAACCAAGTCATTGTATTTCATTTAGGATTATTTCATATCTTCATTTAAATAAAATATATTTTTTATTTTTTAGATACAGTCAATAAATAATGTGAACATGTATCATAACATGGAAATCTAAGAGAATGTGTTGTGAATGAGGATGTTTGTGGACTGGGAATTTTTTATTTTATTTTTTATTTTTTTACACATTTTTATTAAAAAAAACAGTTTTTCCAACGTATTACATTTTAGACGATTTCTCTTCTTAGTTATTATTTCTCCGGCTGTAGAAAAGACCCGCTCACAGGGCACAGAGGAGGCGTCAGTGCGACACAGTTTGCGTATCGATCACGTGACCGAAACAGCTCATGATCGGTCACGTGACTTTCTAAAAGCGGTACGCGCACCGACACAGGGTTTTGCTCTATGAGCTCGACGCATGCGCCGATGCATCGGTGTTGCCGGACCCATCACTATTTTGTACCCATTTTTGTTAAGCTATTTGTTTAACAAGTGCCACCTGTTTTATTTTTATTTTTATTTTACCTTTCAACTGTCTTACTTTGTAAGTATCTGTATAGTGTGCAGCCTAGTCTTGGGAAAGGTTATACATAGGCCTCTATACACTACACACGTAGGTAGGGATGATACTCGAAACCGTTTTTTCCGTTTTTTTGATAAGAAAAGAACCGAATCCTTGGACTCGAATCCCTTTTTGAGAACCGGTACCCGTTATCGAGACCACTATAGTAAAGAAAAGGAGTTGGTTCTTTATTCGAATCCCTGGGAACGAATCCCGTCCCAACCAGAAATGCCCCTTGAGACATCACAAGAAATGACGTCACGTAGCTCAGTCATTAGGCGCAGATAGGGAAAGCAGGAAAAACAATGGACCGGAAAAAGCGCTCCAAGGTGTAATAAAGTTCAAAACATAAGGTATAATCCAATGAATAACTTTACTGAGAGATTTGAGCAGGGTACAAACACATGACGAACACTTTTACGACCAACCGGAAACATAGCAACGCACCTCCTTTACGGCAGCTGTCGCAACGTTCTTAAAGCAACCGCAGCACGTGCACATATATACAACACATCTCTTTTTTGTAACTTTTGTTTTTCTTTCCTTGTAAACAAAACAAAATCACACTGTATATGTGTTGTCTGTCTAATTATAAATAATGCAGACGAGGCGTGTGAGTTCTTGACGTTTACTTTCACAGCGTGCTCATAACTTCATTCTTAGCTGCCGGGTGGCGACATGCAACACTACTTTTCGGGGCTACCGCGCATGCTCGTCACTCCCGTTGCATGCTGGGTAGTGTAGTTGTTATATTCCCTAGCTCATAACATCACATATTTCCCTCTATAAAGAAATAATGTTAACTCAATAAAATGTATTTCTTTTTTTAGCTTTAACTTTTCATTTTTTAGCATTGTAACCACATTTGCAAACAACTTTTCTCTTCATAGAATTTTCTTTCAATAAATAAATAAAGTGCAAAAATGTCAAAGCATCATAACAAACAGTTATGTCAAATAGCAGCAGAAGTGCACTTTTTGGAGAGCTGTATTATTTTAAGTTTTGTGCCCAAGGGACTGATTTTATTTAATACTATATTATTATTTATACACCTATAGTGATCACAGAGACAGGTTGTTTTTGTGTTACTGTATATATTGGTTTTTCTGAAAAATCCCACTTAATATACTTTGGGTAACAACAGTCAATATTTATTTATTTTATTTTATTTTTTTAGGGGGGTAACAGTCAATATTTATTTATTTATTAGATTTTATTTTTTTCTTATATAATAAAAGCGAGCTTTTGTTAAACCAAATATTGTGTGTTTTTTTCCATATACAACAACCTATCTGGACTCGATAAGAGAATCGATTAGGAATCGGTTCGATAAGAGGATTCGATAACAGGTAGGACTTGCTTGTGTATAGAGACACCAGGCTTAGTGGTGGCTGTCACCCTTGTAGGTTTTGGCAAGAGTAGTTAGGTAGGTTTTGGTTTATGATAATTAAATAGCTTTAGTTAGTGAGTTTATCTTTCTTTGTCAGAAGTGTCTTTTGGTATGTTTTGTTAATTCCTTTGACAGCACCTGTATTCCTGAGCTAGGCTAGTGTTTTGCCCTGTCAACCCCCCCGTTGTTACCTTTTTTTCCCAAGATGGCGCTACTGTGGTAGCTGCTGTTGTCAGGAGCTCTGTGCTCTTGTGTCATCATTTTGTGTTCCTGATGTTTCCCTCTTGTTTTCATGTTTTTTTGCCTTTTGGTTCAGGACCCTTTGGGACTGTGCGACAAGGGGTGGCACTTTCGTGACTTCTGCAGTACTTGCTTGTGAACGTCCGGATCTGCCTCCCGGGAGCCTTTTGTCCATGGAGACCAGCTGCTGGGTCTCTGCCACACCAGACTCCGTTTGGAGAGACTGGAGGAGATGTGGATGAAAAGACAGGGCTGCGGAGCTGGCGCTGAGTGCCGGGACGGACAAGCTTCACAGTGTCTTGGCTGAATGAGCAGGTATCGGACACCTCGGTCTCCTTAGACACATCCTCGCTCATCCATGCGGACTGGACACTGGCCGAGAGTTGGTGGGCGGCCGAGGGTGGAGACGGCTCGCTCGGTTGCTTTGTTGGGTCTGCTCCTGTCTCTGGCCATGCTCCCCCCCACCCCAGAAGACGATGGCGTGGAACACCGCAGAGGCCACCACAGTGTATGTTTTTATATTGTTTTACTTTTGTGGCTCTTTGTAGAAGTGGCTGGTTGCATCAGCTCTGCTCTTTTAATTTATTTAATGTCCTTTGTGTTCTTTGATATTTCCCTCTTACACACGTTTGTGTGCTATGGGCTGAGTTTTTTTCTTCCTTCTTGGCCTCAGTCTGGACCCCCTCTCCAGGGGCCCAGGCATAGACTGATTTTTTTCCCCCACACCCCCAGCATTTTCCTCTTTCTCACCTTTTTTGAAAGGGGTGCCGGAAGTTTGCAAACCTGTCAGCGATCCTGTTCTGTCTCCCTGTAATATTTGTCTGCTCTTGAATGGGATTGTGCTGAATATCTTAATTTCTCCTCAGGGATTATTAAAGTATTCTGATTCAATAACACCAGTTTTGTTTTCAATTCTTGGCTTCGTTGTCTTTAATATACACCTCATTTAGTTTATAAACTTTTATATTGCGTTCTCCTACGATACCTAGACCCGGAGCCATCTGGGAACGTAACAACTCTGCATCCGAACTTCAAGTGCAACATAATGGTTGGAATTAAGGGAACTCCCACATTTAAGGGTTGCTCCAACCAGAGTGCACATCTTGGATGAAGGAATAGTAACAGACATAGACCCAAACCCAATGTTCACCCTCACTCACTACCACCACCTCTCACCCACAACCGCTACACTCTCGAAATGAAGCAACAAGGGGTAGAGATTTGTAATCTTCTCTAGAAATTGGTACACCACTTGCTCCATCACCGCTTAGTTTACATTCAGGCACATAAGCGACTACCTCGTTACGTTGGTACATACACATTTCACCCAGCGTTGTCTCAATACCAGTATTTTGGTGCCGATACCAAAATGTATATTGATGCATGTTCCGATACTTTTCAAATTAAAGGGGACCACAACAAATGTCATTATTGGCTTAATTTTAACAGAAAATCTTATGATACAATAAACATACATTTCTTATTTCACTCAAAGAAAACTTTTAGAATATTTGAATTAAAATTAAAAGGAATTAAACACTGGGCTTTTCTTATTGCACTTAAAGAACAATTTACAATTTTCTATATTACATAATGCCTGTCGTAATCTAAAATTATTTATTGACATATTAAATGCCTCATGATTTACGGTTGCCAATTTGGATCTGCACTTTAAGACAAATACAATAATGAGTAAAAACTGAAAACAATACTATGGCTAAAAGTACACGGATAAAACATCCATCCATCCATCCCATCCATTTTCTACCGCTTATTCCCTTCGGGGTCACGGGGGGCGCTGGAGCCTATCTCAGCTACAATCGGGCGGAAGGCGGGGTACACCCTGGACAATTCGCCACCTCATCGCAGGGCCCGGATAAAACATGTAGCAGGTAAAACACACAGTATTAAAACGAAAACACAAATCAAATTGTGGCAATTTGTTACAAAATTCAATCAATTCACTTGCATTAGACTACTCTACGTGGACGGGTTTGATTGCGCTAATAATTGGCAACAACCCAATCGGCTACATTATAAATAAATGATAAATGGGTTGTACTTGTATAGCGCTTTTCTACCTTCAAGGTACTTAAAGCGCTTTGACACTACTTCCACATTTACCCATTCACACACACATTCACACACTGATGGCGGGAGCTGCCATGCAAGGCGCTAACCAGCAGCCATCAGGAGCAAGGGTGAAGTGTCTTGCTCAGGACACAACGGACATGACGAGGTTGGTACTAGGTGGGGATTGAACCAGGGACCCTCGGGTTGCGCACGGCCACTCTCCCACTGCGCCACGCCGTCCCTTCTGTCATTCTTTAAACTCCTTGTGAAGCTCTGAATGCTTGTTATTTAAATATTTACCTAAGTTTGTAGCAAAAATACCGCTTGCAGTGTGGCGCTTCTGTGTTTTAACCATCACCTTTATTGGTAGTTTTTAAGCCCAAATACCTCCATATATGTATCATGATCAATATTGAAGTGACTCACTCGATGGACAGTCGTCTGTTTGGTCAAGCTGGCCGGGGACGTTTCCAGTTGATTGGGGCACATCATTAATTCGGCATAGCTTGGCTCAGAGGTTCCAGAATGGCAGCGTGACCAAGACGCACCGACCTCACTCTCTGGTCTTCCGTCTGCTCCAAATATCTATCATGACTGTGAACGATAGGCAAAAGTCCCAAAAATGTGCAGTTCCCATTTAAGACAAGAACAATCATTACTATATACAAAAAAACTAAAAGGTGATAAAAATTTAATCATGTCACCTTTTGGCGAGGCATGTTTTAAAGCAGAGCCTGCAGTGTGGCTCTTCCGTGTTTGACACATCCTTTTATTGATAGTCTTGAAGGCCAAATACCTTCATATTGCACTTCACGCACCCTCTTTATTTACCATTAGAATTGCCTTTATTTGCGAAATTTCTTTGAATCGCTGTTTCTTCTTGTGCACTCTGTGAATATGTTCATGTTGACACACTCAACATGCTCCACCGCTCTGTATGTCACCGCCGCATGGCAGTGTGCGGATAAAAAACTTTTACACCGCACATTTTTTTAAATGCACTATAGTATCGTATTCAATTTATTAATACCGCGGTACTTCATTAGTATCGGTGTACAGAACAACCCTAATCGGTCGGGACTGGCCCATAAATCAGGGGTGAGAAGCTCTGCACCCTGAATCCGCACAGGTTCATACCTGTTTTCACTTAAGCACATAGAAGAATATAAGGGCCTTAATTTAATGCCAAACGTATCATAAGTGATACATACGTTTTTGAGCCCTCCACACTATAGTGTAATTCGTTTTTTCCTAAAAACGACTGACGTATCAGATCAGGCGCATGCATTAAATATATACTCCACATGAACGTAGTAATTGACATATTAGAGGGCTGTCCAGTGATCTTGCAAGATTTCCACAAAGAAGAAATGAGAGACACCTGATTTTAAAGAAAACATTGCCAAATTTGAAATGGCTCTGGTGTTTTTACTGACACATCAGTATGAACAGTTAATCAGTTGATGCAATGTGAAATTACTTAATTGTCATGACTTGGACCAGATATAACTTGCAGGTGAATACATATTTTAATTTTACTATAACAAAAGGAACAAACTAAAGGCGGAAGTACAAACTTGACAAATGAAACAAATACTTGCACGTGGGCAAAAAACTAAGGACATGAACAAAAGTCGCTAACTGTGGCATGAATCGAAAAAACTTACTTGGACATGCATGAAGTGCGCAGAGGTAAACAGATTGTGACAGGGGTATGATGTCGCCAGAAAGACAAACTGAAAACAATGAACTTAAATACTACAGACATGATTAGCGAAAACAGGTGCGTGACTCAAAATGTGAAACAGGTGCGTGACGTGACAGGTGAAAACTAATGGTTGCTATGGTGACAAAACAAGAGTGCACAATGAGTCCAAACGTGGAACAGGTGAAACTAATGGGTAACCATGGAAACAAGACAAGGGAGTGAAAAGCAGGAACTAAAAAGAGTCCAAAACCAGACAGCACATGGCCAAACAAAAAGATGATCAACACAGACATGACATTAATATTTCATAATATAATATATACAATATAATATATAAAACTGTGTTGAAAATGTGTGTATCAAATTTGAAACAGCAGGTATATAAGCTAAATTAGTCAATTGGCATTTTTCTGCATTTCATGCATTATTAATACCATCAAGCAACATACAGTCTTTAGAAGTTTTCAAATAAACAACTATAATGTTTACATTACACAATATGGTATATTTAGAGGTAAAATATACATATCCAATTTGCTGTATTATGTTATGGCGATCACTCGGTGTGTGTTGCGATAATACATTATAGCCAAGCTTCCTGCTTCCGGGGAGTGCAGACGGATCTAGGTTTGTTCCTGCTTTGTTGCTGCTTATTTTTTCTTCTGAATCATTCTACAAGTCTTGAAAAACAATTATATTACTTTTCTTTTAAGTGAACCAAGACAATTTTTTATGTTTTTTACAATACATCCAACCCTCTCAACATGGCTGAAGGAGTAACCCAAGCAATGGCTCTCCATTAAAAGTTGTTGGATATATCAACAAGCAAGGAATTTTTCCCCTTAAAAAGCAAAACAAAAAAGGACTTATCGAGACACTACCCGTGGAATCCAGTGGCAAAAAGTCCTTATTTACCTCCAGATCAAAGTGTGAAAAAACTGTTACGCATTGCCTGAAGCTAAATGATACCATGTCTTTCCTAAGACTCTGTAAAGACATCTGCAATAGACCTGATATTAAACCAAAGTCAGAATGTTGGTATCCAAGGGCGACATGCAATATCACCCGGATTTTTGCTACTGTCAAAGCCAAATGTGACTGAATATCACAAACAGAAAGAAGTTAGCACAAAGCGTCAGACAGACAGAGCAACAGTGCCAAGGTCAGAGATGCGCTTCTGCTTGAAGACGGCGCCATATCTAACATAAATATGAACAGAATTGTTACGTGCAGCTATTCAGGTGCCACAGTCTCTGACACCACAAAGCAGCTACCTGAAGCCCAGGCTGAACACCACGGGATCAAACAGCTGTTTGTGCACAGGGGTGCCGTGGAAGTCAGAAACCATTGATTGATTGATTGATTGAGACTTTTATTAGTAGGTTGCACAGTGAAGTACATATTCCGTACAATTGACCACTAAATGGTAACACCCGAATAAGTTTTTCAACTTGTTTAAGTCGGGGTCCACTTAAATTGATTCATGATACAGATTCATACTATCATATATACTATCATCATAATACAGTCATCACACAAGATAATCATCAGGGTGTATACATTGAATTATTTACATTATTTACAATTCGGGGTGTGTAGGTCTGACTTGGTAAGGATATGTACAGCAAGTAGTGGACAAGAGAGAGAGAGAGATCAGAAGGCATAAGAAAAGTATCTACATTTGATTGTTTACATTTGATTATTAACAATCCGGGGAGGGTGTTAGTTTAGGGTTGAAGTTGCCTGGAGGTGTACTTTTATTGCGGTTTTGAAGGAGGATAGAGATGCCCTTTCTTTTATACCTGTTGGGATGGGAGCGCATTCCACATTGATGTGGCAGAGAAATAGAATGAGTTAAGACCTTTGTTAGATCGGAATCAACAGTCTAATGTCCTTGGGAAATACTTTGACAAATTATTTAATAGAGTTGATGAAATGAAAATACCTACACTTATTAGTGGACCTCTCACAAACCTCGACAGGAGGTAAACAAATTCAGCAGGCTGCTTCAACTGAATACATGGCTGTCCAAAGTCTGAGTCCAGAGGACTGCATTTTATTGACAACTTCATTCTCTTCGAGAATCTGTTT
The DNA here is from genome assembly GCF_033978685.3 of Nerophis lumbriciformis. Classification (NCBI taxonomy): domain Eukaryota; kingdom Metazoa; phylum Chordata; class Actinopteri; order Syngnathiformes; family Syngnathidae; genus Nerophis; species Nerophis lumbriciformis. Next base: position 17,644,545 of record NC_084582.2, on the reverse strand, counting down.
CAATGGAAAGGCCGACAGCTGAACAGAGGCGGAGTGATTGATTTGATTTTAATTATATAGTTTTTATGATGATTTTATTTTATTTTTAATTTAAGTTATGATTAATTTAATGATTAGTTAATTTTTGGTTTTGCCTTTTTGTCATTTTCTGAACATCACTTTAATTTGCCGTCTGTACGAATTGTGCTCTATAAATAAACTTGCCGTGCCTAACTTTCTGATTTTAATGAGAACAAAAAATCACATACAAAAATACATAATGATGTTGACTTTTTGTAGTTTTTTTTTTTAAATGGCTAATAATAACAACTTTGAAGATGCATTGAAAATTATGGAGAATATGAGTTCAAATGTCCTGGAGCAGCGGGTTCAAGATGATGATGACGAATGTTTTTTTGTTTTTTTTTAATGTTTGGAAATAACTTGATATATATTTATGTGTAATGCAACATGTTTTGCGTGACCGGCTGTGTCAAATATGAAAATCATATATGGAAATCGATTTTTGTAAAGAAATAAAAAATACAAAATATATATATAAAAGGGCTTCACGGTGGCAGAGGGGTTAGTGCATCTGCCTCACAATACGAAGGTCATGAGTAGTCTTGGGTTCAATCCCGGGCTCGGGATCTTTCTGTGTGGAGTTTGCATGTTCTCCCCGTGACTGCGTGGGTTCCCTCCGGGTACTCCGGCTTCCTCCCATCTCCAAAGACATGCACCTGGGGATAGGTTGATTGGCAACACTAAATTGGCCCTAGTGTGTGGATGTGAGTGTGAATGTTGTCTGTCTATCTGTGTTGGCCCTGCGATGAGGTGGCGACTTGTTCAGGGTGTACCCCGCCTTCCGCCCGATTGTAGCTGAGATAGGCTCCAGCGCCCCCCGCGACCCCAAAGGGAATAAGCGGTAGAAAATGGATGGATGGATATATATAAAAATATATATATTGTCTGCAAATGATTTAGTGATTCAGGCTTTAAATAGTTAATGAATAAGATTATCTCATTTTTGATAAGGTTTCATTTTTTATCAGAAGTTTTACTTGTAAACTCTGTAAACACTTTGAGTTCAAACAGTTTCTTTAACTGCGTAATATTAGTACTTTGTTTGACTTCTTTGCTTAATCAATTCCATAATTTAACTCACATACTGATGTACTTGTTATGATCCGCTGCCCGGATCATATTTCTGTTTGGGTTTTCTGTTAGTCTTGGACTCATTTTGTTCCTGTCTGTGCACCTTTGAGTTGGTTACCATAGTTACTTATTAATTCCACCTGCCGCTTGTGTTTCTGACGCGCACCTGTTGTAATCACAGACGCTATTTAAGCCCACCTTTGTTCATCACTCGTTCTGCTTTCTTTGTTTTTGCATCACGCGACTGCCACGTAAGTTCGTTCTTGTTTCCTAGACTCAGCTAAGTTCCATAGTTTGTGCTAAGTGTTAGCCTTAGATTCCAGTGCGTTCGGCACCTCTTCCTGTCGGTTTGTTTTCTGTTTTGTACCAGTTTTGTGTTATTTTATTATTAAATCAAGTTATTACCTGCAAGTCCTGTCCGGATTCGTCCCTTGCATCTTGGGAGAACAAACCCCCGCATCACCATGCGCACCAAACGTGACAGAAAGAAAGCAGCACCTCGTACTCCCGCATCGGACGGCAAGGAGTCTTTGCCTCGTCTTCAAGACGCGTCGCTCCCGAAAACTCCTCTTCCGGACAACAGCACGCCAAGAGCAGCCCAGTCTTCCCCTCTGATGTTTGGTAAATCCATTGAAGTTTGTGCTAAACAATTTTCCAACTGGGCTGTGAGCCAGAGGGAGACCCGCGCTGTTGACATTACGCTGCATACTTGTGATGACGTCATCCCGCCCACTAGTGATGACGTCAGAGACCAAGATTTTTTTTTAGATTCTGTTTACTCCCTCTGTCAGCCCCCCACTAAGGACTTTGTTTCTAGAAGTAATCCTTATGAGAATTTTTTTTCTAAATTTAGATTTTTTCAATCTCAGTCTCCTGTTTTCCAAGCCCCGTCTCCAGTGACTTTAGTTCCGCCCCCAGTGACTAATGCAACCAGAAATGGACTTGTTGGACAAGTGAGAGGGGAGAAGTCTACCCCCCTCCTGACCTCCCTCCACCCACCACTGAAGACGATTCCAGACCACAGGGAGTGCGTCTGGTATCCGCTTCTTGAGGGGGGGACTAGTGCTGGGAGCTGTGCTGCTGGGGTAGCACAGCTGCACAACCTCCAGCCAGGCCACCTCTGCCTAAGTCACGGCTAGCACCTGCCCCTAGGCTGGTTTCCGCACCAGCACCTGCCCCTAGGCTGGTTTTCGCACCAGCACCTGCCCCTAGGTTGGTTTTCGCACCAGTACCTGCCCCTAGGCTGGTTTCCGCACCAGCACCTGCCCCTAGGCTGGTTTCCGCACCAGCACCTGCCCCCAGGCTAGCTCTAAGGCAAGCTCTGGTACCCGCTCCGGTACGCGCTCCCAGGCGAGCTCCGGTACCCGCTCCCAGGCGAGCTCCGGTACCCGCTCCCAGGCGAGCTCTGGTACCCGCTTCCACGACGACGACTGCTCCTGCTTCCACGACGACGACGTCTGCTCCTCCTGCTTCCACGGCGGCGACGTCTGCTCCTCCTGCTTCCACGGCGGCGACATCAACTCCTGCTGCGGCCTCGCCTACCTCGATGACGATGCCTGCTGCTTCCACGCCGACGTCTGCTCCTTCCTCGTCTCCGGCGGGCCTTCCCACGGCGCCGCCACCCTCCTCGTCGCTAGCGTTGTTGCCTCCACGACCTCGGGCTGGCCAGCTGCGCAAACAGCCATCAGACACCGGCATGCAGCCCTCTCAGGGGTTAATTCTTGTACGCCCACGAATTGGGCGTAAGACTCAAAGACTGCTGAAGTTCTGGCGTCACTCCCGCCCACCTCGTCAGCCACGAATGTGGCCTTTCCGTGGTCGTCCGCCTCGCCTGCGGCAGCGGCGTTCCATTCGTCGCCGCCACCTGACTCGTCCCCGGTGGATTCGGTGACACGTGGCCTGACAACCCTCCGCCAAGACCTCCCTCCGCCCTCCCTTGACTCTTGAACTGTTGTGTAGTTGGTGGGTTTTAGTTTTTCCAGGGGACATCTGGAATCTGTCCCTTAAGGAGGGGGTACTGTTATGATCCGCTGCCCGGATCATATTTCTGTTTGGGTTTTCTGTTAGTCTTGGACTCATTTTGTTCCTGTCTGTGCACCTTTGAGTTGGTTACCATAGTTACTTATTAATTCCACCTGCCGCTTGTGTTTCTGACGCGCACCTGTTGTAATCACAGACGCTATTCAAGCCCACCTTTGTTCATCACTCGTTCTGCTTTCTTTGTTTTTGCATCACGCGACGAAGTTCGTTCTTGTTTCCTAGACTCAGCTAAGTTCCATAGTTTGTGCTAAGTGTTAGCCTTAGCTTCCAGTGCGTTCGGCACCTCTTCCTGTCGGTTTGTTTTCTGTTTTGTACCAGTTTTGTGTTATTTTATTATTAAATCAAGTTATTACCTGCAAGTCCTGTCCGGATTCATCCCTTGCATCTTGGGAGAACAAACCCCCGCATCACCATGCGCACCAAACGTGACAGTACTTAATCTTTCAAGTGTTGTACATGCATACAAATGTTTTAAGTAAACATTTTCCTTAAGGTTATATTTCTCGTTTTGTTGAGAAGAATATGAACATCCCATCAGTTGGCATCCAGGTGAGAGCAGACATTGTACAGTAAGCGATTGTTTTATTATGTTCGTACTTTGTATTTCTTGTTGTTGAAGGAAAATCAAATGTTGGGATGCGTCTGAGAAATTACTGCTTAAATTGAACAAAATACGTAAATATCACATTACTATGAATGTGCCTGTTATCACATTACATATTTACTTACAGCGTGTGTATAAGCAGCTTGGCAGCTTATACATCAGAACAAACACACTATGGAACAATACAATATATAACCAATTGAACCCAATAACAATAATATCGATCACATGTGATTAACTTGGAGTTACACCCCTTTTATTTGATATTCAGATAAAGCAAATTGACTCCATCCATGTTGTGTCCCAGCAGGCATGCGGACTGTAGAAACAACGTAGTAGTGTGAGCTGATGTCAACAGAGACATTGTATTGTCTGTTGACGTGTCTGTTCCAGTCCCCGCCAAGACGCAGGGGAGATGGAAACATGAGCAGAGTCACTTCTTCATAAAGGACAGTCTCTGCACGCCCCAGGCTCTGGGCTGCCATTCAACTGTAGGAAGACGGTTTCCTGTCTGCGTGGGTAGTAAACTCCATCGCATCTTTTGGTTTGAATAGACAGCTCTTTGTAACGTGGCTCAGTGTAAGATGGTAACAGGCGAAAGCAACACATGCTTGACAGTGATCAAACATGTGTAGTGTGTGTGTGACACCTCCTACACAAAGCAGTGATGGTTTTGCCTACTGTCAGTTTTGGGGATTTGGACATGATAATAAATACTTTGCTCAAAAAGGTTCATTATGGCTTCTTATTCATATACTCTTTCACATTTCCGGTAACACTTTAGTATGGGTAACATATTCACCATTAATTAGTTGCTTATTAAAGTAACAAGGACTTAATTTATAGTTATTTGGACACTAGGGGGAAAATATAAGGGTTAGGGTTAGGGTTACTAATAAGCAAAAATTCTGAGGTTATTGAGGGAAGACACTTAGTTAATGGCTTACTGGTTGTATTATAAGGCCATGCAGAATAAGGCATTAATAAGTACTTAATAATGACTAATTAAAAGCCAATATGTTACTAATTTGCATGCTAATAAGCAACTAATTAATGGTGAATATGTCTTCTCCATACTGAAGTGTTATCACATTTTCTTGTAACCAGACAATATTTTCGGTATATTTACACTTTAAAAATTTAAATCTAAGTAAGATTAAATATCTCAAATAAGGGTTATATTTGCTTATGTTCTGTCTGATAAGATAATTCTTCTCACTAAACAGATTTTATGTTAGAGTGTTTTACTTGTTTTAAGGGTTTTGGTCCTAAATGATCTCAGTAAGATATTACAGCTTGTTGCTGAGATTTGATTACCTATATTGAGTAAAACATGCTTGAAACTAGAATATCAACTGTTGCAAAGCTGTGTCATCAACACTCACAAGTATACAACTACTTTTTTAAAGTAATATTTTTTTATTTCAAGTATGAAAAAAGAAATCATGACTTTGACACAATTGTGTCTCATATTAAAACAGATGACAGCCAAATGGACTTTGCTGTTTTATTTTCAATGAAACAATAGAACATACGTACTCATATAGTAGTACAGTTGTTATTAGTGAGAATATACTTATTTTAAGGTCCATCCATCCATCCATTTGCTACCGCTTATTCCCTTCTGGGTCGCGGGGGGGATGCCCATCCGAGCTGCACTCGGGCGGAAGGCAGGGTACACCCTGGACAAGTCGCCACCTCATTGCAGGGCCAACACAGATAGACAGACAACATTCACACTCACATTCACACACTAGGGCCAATTTAGTGTTGCCAATTAACCTATCCCCAGGTGCATGTCTTTGGAGGTGGGAGGAAGCCGGAGTACCCGGAGGGAACCCACGCAGTCACGGGGAGAACATGCAAACTCCACACAGAAAGATCCCGAGCCCGGGATTGAACCCAGGACTACTCAGGACCTTCGTATTGTGAGGCAGACGCACTAACCCCTCTCCCACCGTGCTGCCCTATATTATATTATATATACACATATAAATTGTATGGGCAAATATTTGCTCCAAAAAGGATATTTCTACAAGTTAACAGTACAGTAGGTATTTGATTTATATACAGTATATGTAATGCTAAAACAAGTATTCTAGTAGAATATGCAGATATAAGATGTGTCAAAATATTACTAGAAATACATTTGGCAACAAAGTGGCCATTTGGGTAGATATTTGCTCTAAAAAGGGTATTTCAACAAGTAAACAGTACAGTAGGTACTTGATGTTGATATATGTAATGCTCATAAGGGTATTCTGGTAAAATGCGCGTGTGTAAATATGCGATGTGTGAATATCAAAATATTATGTTATTATTTTAAGGTATTTTTGGTTAATTGAGGTTAGCTAATTTTACTTGTTTTGGAAAGTCTTGACAAGCCAAATTTTCTTGTTCTATTGGCAGATAATTTTGCTTAGTTCAAATAAAATACCCCTAATTTTTGTATTTTTTTTTTCTTGTTTTTGAACACTGACTTTTTGCAGTGTAGATGGAATCTTTACCTGACATGTTTCGACTATCATCTGCAGTCTTCTTCAGAAGGGTCACCTGACCACTGTGACGTGTTGCCTATCAGCTGTTCTTATAGGTGTGGCCAACCAGGTAGGTTAGGTAAAGCATGTCAGTTTAAGATTCCATCCAAATATACCGAAAAAATTGTCTGATTACAAGAACATTTAAAAATAAATTAACAAATGAAGGGAGTGATGTCCTGCTTTTTTCTGAGGCTACACACTCATGTCTCTTTTTTGCTTTTCCAATGTCTTAAATCCTGATTAGGGGTCCTAATCACTTGGTTGCATAAGTAGCTGGGATTAGCAGCAGGAAACCTGATAGTTTGTCATTGCATTAGTGCACATGGCTAGCCTTGCCAGCAGAGAATAATTTCTGGAATCTGGCTGGAAGTCTTCTATCTCCGAGCTAATGAAACCATCCTGACACATCACTCTACAAACACTAACTTTTATCTCCTGTCCTCCCGCAGACTGCAGTAAAATGACCATTTTTCTTCTTATGGACGTGCCTCCGTGTGCGTTTGTGTGTTTATGCCTATTGCCTATGTATGCGTGGAAAGCCCTCTCGATTCATCAAGATGTCACCTGTAATGGCTGCTAAATTAACCATGTGTTTCAGAAAGCAAAGCGGGCTTGACAAATTTCTTCATGGCAGTGGGTGTGTGTGATCCACTCCTACCCACCTCTACTTTGACCTTCTGGTGGGGGATTATCCACTATGGGGTCCCACCATCTCCATAGCAAACAAAGTCAAAGCTTGTAGAGACAGCCGAATGTAATTAATTTACTATGTTTTAATGTACTTTTTAAAATCTCTACTTTTATCCTCAGGACCGTTTCTCTCAGTAGGCAGAACACACACTGTGCGTGATACCCCACAATGCATGAGAGGTCCCAGTTTGCATTAGGAAGGGAAAAGGGGCTGTTTGCAACCTTTACACAGATGCCTGGAGGGCACTAACTTGGGTTTTAGGCATTATATCTGGACCTCCTACGGCTTTCAGGACATAATGTCCAGTGTTGGGAAAATTACTTTAAAAAAGTCATTAATTGCAGTTACTTGTTCATTTCCCAAAAAAGTAATTGAATTACCACCTGAAATGCCGGTTTGTAATCCCGTGACCTAGAGGCATTTCCGGATGTCAGGCAATGGTCTGGAGCGGGGGTCAGCAACCCGTGGCTCTTTAGAACTGCCGTATTGGCTCCCTGGAGCTTTTTCAAAAATGGAAAAAGATGGGGGAAAATATATTTGTTGTTTTAATAATGTTTCTGTAGGAGGACAGACATAACACACACCTTCCTAATTGTTAGAAAGCCCACTGTTTTGTGTTTATGCTTCACTGATGACAGTATTTGGCCAGCATTGTTTTGTCCTACTAATTTTGGCGGTACCTGAACTCACCGTAGTTGGTTTACGTGTAAAACTTTCTCCGTCGCTCCCACAGAAAGATGTGTTTTATGCCACTCCTCCTTGTCTCATTTTGTCCACCAAATGTTTTATGCTGTGCGCGAACGCACAAAGGTGAGCTTTGTTGATGTTATTGACTTGCGTGGAGTGCTAATAATCCATGCTAACATGCTATTAGGTTATCTGTGTGTACATATTGTATCATTATGCCTCGTTTGTAGGTATATTTTGAGTTCATTTAATTTCCTATGCTTACATCCTCTGTGTATTTACTTTATATTTGCATGTCTCATGACACATTTTCTGTATGTAATGTTGGCTGTATTTCTGATTGTGTGCCATGTTGTTCCAGACCACAGCAAATGTTACCATGTTGTTCCAGACCACAGCAAACGTTATCCAGCTTGCAAAGATTGTAATAAATCCATTACAAGAAGACAGTCCTTTCCTTTAACTTGGGCACACACATCTATACCTTTGACAATACTAAGCCAGTAATTTCCAGGAGTTATCTAACCCTCTGAGACACTTACTTAATGTGTTGCCTCCATTATAACACTTAAATAAGGCTTTAAACTTTTTGCGGCTCCAGACAGATTTTTTTTTGGTATTTTTGGTCCAATATGGCTCTTTCAACATGTTGGGTTGCCGACCCCTGGTCTGGAGTCCCATTAGGCTGCTGTTTATTTACCTGCATCAGTGCAGATTTGGGCGTATTTGAAAGGGTTGGATGCAAATAAATAAGCGATCATGGAAACAAGTATTTAAAACGGGGTTGAGTGGATTTATGCACACTAAAGAACATATTTTTTGAAATATGTAAACCATTTATCATCACCAAGATGGTACTGCTTGCTACAACCTCACTTCATTTGACACACATATTTAGAGAAGAAAAGATTGGAAGCACATTATGTCTTTACATCTGAGGAGTCCACAAATTAACAATTAATGGATGAAAGACACTTTTGGATTTATTCCTGCATCGCTAAGTAACATATTTGATTGAAATAACGAGTGCCGTGTTGCTATGGTCGAGACGCTGGTACGATTTTCTGCTACAAATATTAGTCTCCTCTACAATTCATGTCTGCAGCTATTTTTATGGTGTGGAGTTCATATTTTGTCTCATTGTTTAGCTATAGATGTCCCTGTTGTTCAGCAATGTTTGCTAGATATAACAATACTCAATACTGTTGAACCTACAAGAGATTTAAATTATAAATGATAAATGGGTTATACTTGTATAGCGCTTTTCTACCTTCAAGGTACTCAAAGCGCTTTGACAGTATTACCACATTCACCCATTCACACACACATTCACACACTGATGGCGGGAGCTGCCATGCAAGGCGCTAACCAGCAGCCATCAGGAGCAAGGGTGAAGTGTCTTGCTCAAGGACACAACGGACGTGACTATTCATTAAGTTCATTAATACCATTAAGGATATTTTATTGATGCTAGCACAAAAGACGTCATCTGTGTTGAATAAAGCACTTAGCTTTCCTGCACAACAACCACATCTAAGCTTTTAGTGTCTGTTATGAAAATCAAACAACGAAAACATGGTGGATTGGACCAACAATAGTTATTACTAGGATTTAACATGGCGTTATTATTTGCACGACCAGGTTTTTGGAGTTATATTTGGGCATAGCAACCACAAAAGAAAACAAATTCATGTGATCTCTTGTCCTTTCTTTACATTTAGTTCTGCTATCAAACACTACTACCGTAATATAGTACAATAAATAGTGGTTAGAGTGTCCGCCCTGAGATCGGTAGGTTGTGAGTTCAAACCCCGGCCGAGTCATACCAAAGACTGTAAAAATGGGACCCATTACCTTCCTGCTTGGCACTCAGCATCAAGGGTTGGAATTGGGGGTTAAATCATCAAAAATGATTCCCGGGCGCAGCCCCCGCTGCTGCCCACTGCTCCCCTCACGTCCCAGGGGGTGAACAAGGGGATGGGTCAAATGCAGAGGACACATTTCACCACACCTAGTGTGTGTGGCAATCATTGGTCCTTTAACTTTAACTTAAATAAACTTGATTACATCACAGAAAGTTTCTCAAACAAATCGAATGTTCAAACATTTTACAAAGTGATCGCTGCAGACACACGTGGTCAGATTGTATTCCACAAGATGATGGAAGGGATATTTTTAAGAGCCGTTTCCTTCCACACATTTTGTTTTTTCCCCCTACCTTTATGAAGCACTTGTTTCGGGACTCTGTGAAAGCTCTTTCCCTTCTCTCTATTTGAACGTCCAAGAACAGAACAGCAGTACGACATTTTATGCTCAAACTCTACACTCACTCTCACTTGTTTTAATGCTACACTTAAATTTCTCAGGAAAGTAACTGATGTGTTACTTTTTATTTGTGTATATCTGGTGTATGCAATTGGGAGATTTTTAATGAGAGAAGAGTGTGTGAGCCAAATAAAAGGCGGTTTTTGTGACCAAGTGAAGCGTTACATCAGTAAGAGCTCGCTCATTGGCTGTTTTAGCTCAGCATTGGTAATCTGTAGACTGGCCTGTGCCAGTCATCACCTGCGGAATGTTTTCATTGACAGTTAATAAAAGTGATTGAATGTGTCTCAGTGACTGTGTTGCACTTCGTCCACAAAGGGTATTGCGGGATTATTACTGTTGATGATTGACACTTTATTGAATGTTCATTATGCCCTTGTAGCAGTGTGTGTGTGCGTGTGCGTGTGTGTGTGTGTGTTCTTGTATTTTAACCCTTCTTGAGACACCAACAAGGAAAAGTACCTTCCATATGAGGACCGGTGAACAAGTTAGGACCTAAAGTATGGTCCCAATACTGAAAACCATTGCATCTAATAGAGAGACAAATACTAGAGTCTGTGAACATCGCTCCAAAGTCTGGAATTTTTGTAGATTTAATGTGCATACAAAAGTAAACATTGACAGGTGCAAAGGGAGCAATATATGACAAAACAAGACGGCAGCTAAAGGACTTTCCTATTCATCCGCGAAAAAAACGCCAGTGTGTCATAATTTTGCCAAGTAAAATTCGGATTATTTCTAAGTTTTCTTATACAATTGTGACTTTTGTTGGGTAAAATTACGACTCTTTTCATAAAATTGCCAAAACGTTAGGCTTTTCTTGTAAAATTGCGACTGTTATTGAGTAAAATTCCAACTTTTATTATAATATTCCACAAATGTTCAGTTTTTCTTGTAAAATTTTGAATTGCGTTGAGTAAAATTACGACTTTTATCATAATACTAGAGGTAGACATTTTTCGGAGGTCTCAAGAATGTAACAAATACAAGAATGTGTGTGTGTCTTTGTGTGTTTGTGTGTGTCTGTGTGTGTGAATTGTCTAAAGGGAACTTGCTGGGGTTCTAAAACTGTATTGTCCGTATCAACAGTAGCGTTGTACGTTACATCAAACGTATCGATGTAACATAGATAAAAGTAATTAGATTACTTGTTACTAGTATTTTTAGTAACACCGTTATTATGTAACAAGACTTTTCCAAACACTCCATAGTACGTAACACCTGCACGCGTTTTGCCTTTGTGTGTTGTAAGAGAATGATCCCAGTTTGGCAAGCTGACGTTACACATCCATCCATCCATCCATTTTCTACCGCTTAATCCCTTCGGGGTCCCGGGGGGCGCTGGAGCCTATCTCAGCTACAATCGGGCGGAAGGCGGAGTACACTCTGGACAAGTCGCCACCTCATCACAGGGCCAACACAGATAGACAAACAACTTTCACACTCACATTCACACACTAGGGCCAATTTAGTGTTGCCAATCAACCTATCCCCAGGTGCATGTCATTGAATGTATATTTTATCATAACAACAACGCGACTGTAAAGTATTAGTTGTTCCTCTGGGGCTGCTTTAGTATGTGTGCACGCACTCTGCATGACTATAGTATGTGTGCACGCACTCTGCATGACTATAGTATGTGTGCACGCACTCTCTGCATGACTATAGTATGTGTGCACACACTCTGCATGACTATAGTATGTGTGCACGCACTCTCTGCATGACTGTGGCATGTGTGCACGCACTCTCTGCATGACTACCAGCGGTAAGTGACAGGCCTAAACACCAAACAAATTCCTCGGAATGTTGATACATTTTCATTCAATACAAATAGTAATTGTGAAAAATATAAACTTGAAAACTATATATGTTTTGTTAAACCACTAATGGTAACAAAAGCTATTGTTATATTTTTTTAGTTTATATGAATGACAGGGTGCTTCATTTAAAATGTTTTGGAGATCTTATTCCTGCCCCTTCCTGCTCTGTTACTAATGAGAATATAATGTTAAAACCGTTACACTAGTAAGGTAGAAGTCACAGGTTTGATCCCTGGTGGGAGTTGTGGCACGAAGATGTGCACATTTGTTTTTTCCAATTATGTTGATTCTGTTATTTGGAAGAACACTTTATTTCCCATGTATTCTTTTCAGTCTAAGACATGCACCTAATTAAATCAGGTTTGAGTCAAATAGTGTAAACCAGTGGTTCTTAACCTGGGTTCGATCGAACCCTAGGGGTTCGGTGAGTCGGCCTCAGGGGTTTGTCGGCGGTCAAAACACACCCGACTCATCGTGTAAATACAAACTTCTTTACGGATATGGCAACAGCTGACTGATTTGCAGGTGTGTAATTTGTTGTGAATTTATGCACTGTGTTGGTTTTGTTCTTTGAACAAGGTGATGTTCATGCACGGTTCATTTTGTGCACCAGTAAAAAAACATGTTAACACTTTAGTATGGGGAACATATTGTATTTTTTACCTTCTTGAGACCTCCGAAAAATGCCTACCTCTTTAGGACCACCCTTTCTATATATATATATAAAGATTTGTATTTACAACATTAATAATATATACATACTATGTAAATATAAAAAAGCTTCTTGTGAAAAATTAGTTGGAATTTCACAAGAAAAACTTAAAATTTTGGCAGTATTATAATAAAAGTCGTAATTTTACTCAACGCAAGTCAAAATGTTGCAAGAAAAACTAAACATTTGTGCGATATTATGATAAAAGTTGGAATTTTACTCAAAAACAGTCGCAATTTTACAAGAAAAGCTTAACATTTTGGCAATTTTATGAAGAGTCTTAATTTTACTCGACAAAAGTCACAATTTTATAAGAAAACTTGAAAAATGTTGGCAATATTATAATAATAATAATTGGGATTTCACTTGGCAAAATTATGACAAAGGTCATAATTTTACTCACTAAATTTCACTATTTTACAAGAACACCCCAAAAATTGGCAATATTGTGATACAAGTCTGAATTTTATATGACAAATGTCACCATTTTACATTAAAAAGTAACAATTTTACATGAAAAAGTAATTATTTTAGGAGAAAATATTTCAAAATAGTAACATATTGGCTCTTAATAAGTACTTAATAATGACTAGTTAATGCCTAATTCGGCATGTTCTTATTGTAACCCTAACCCTCTAACCCTGGCCCTAACCAAAAAACTCTAAATTAAGTCTTTGCTACTTAGAATATGTTCCCCATACTAAAGTGTTACCAAAAACATATAACTTTGTCTTGAATTTGAAAAAAAAGCAACATATTTTTCACTAAAGAAGGGTTCGGTGAATGCGTATATGAAACTGGTGGGGTTCGGTACCTCCAACAAGGTTAAGAACCACTGGTTTAAACAGTGCTTCGCACAATTTTTTAAAAAGTGTAAAAAAAATGCATGCATGCATGCGTGTGTGTGTGTGTGTGTGTGTGTGTGTGTGCATACGTGTGTGTGTGAGAGTGTATGTGTTTGAGTGTGTATGCATGCATGTGTGTGTGTGTCGGAGGGGGCTTGAAATAAAATTATGCTTAGGTCTTCAATGTAGCCAGTAGAGGCCCTAGCTATAGAACTATAACTTTATTTGTATCTGAGTAGACTTGATTTGTGGGTCCGTGGGCACTCATGTGGTCAACATCTGTTACGAGGAACAATGTAATGCAGGGGTCCCCAACCTTTGTTGCACCAGAGGCGGGTTTAATGTATGCATTATTTTCACGGACTAGCCTTCCATGTGTGGCAGATTGACAAGGCAAAAATAAGTAGATGCAAAATACAACTCACCATAACACTCTACAATTTCGCACATTTACATTTTATATGTCCAAAAATGTGCATTGTCCCATGTAACAAAGTTACATTAAATATATCAAATGGCGACTTCCTATCAGGTGTTTCAATACACCTCTATGAACAAGCGTATTGGCATGTCTAGTGGGACAGGCGAAAGGGGATCTATCATGCAAAACCAACTTTTCTTACCTGTTGGACCTGCTTTTGTGTAGTTGTTAGTGTTGGTCAGATTACTTTATAGAAGTTATCAGAGTTACACATTACTTCTCACAACAAGTGGTTGAGTTAGTAATTCAGTTACCTCATTGTGAGAGTAATTAGTTACTCAGTAAAGTAACTCACGTTCTTCTTCATTTTGTTATTTTTTTTTCCGCTATTAAGTTCAATCATTAATGTCAAATAAGTTTATTAACTGATTGAATAATAAAAACACTATATACAGTATTTTAGATCCTTTGATATTCATCTGAACCCATTAGATTGCAGTGTGCCATATGATATGCATAGAAATAAAAATGTATAACACGTAAATATTCCATAAAGTAACAACATTAAATATTGAAAGTGTAGTGGAATTTCTGACTTTTGAACTATATTTCGTGTCTGTCAAGAATGTCTGCTCGTTTCATTTCTCGTTTATTCTAAACCACCATAGGACCAGATGTAGGCAAAAGTTGATTATGGAGTCGGGCTGACCATTCTACAAAATGTTTTGATTGTCTAAGTATGACTAAGGGTTTCAAGGAGATTGCGGAACAAACTGGTCGAAAACATCAGGACCTTGACGCACGAGGAAAACAGATAAAAATGACTAAGTCAAACCAAGGGAGAGCTTTTTTTATCATTGCATGCTGACGGGCGCGCCCGGGGAAAACTGTCTGTGTGCTCGACAACTTAATCCAACCATTGTACCATTTAATTATGAGTAAAATAAAACTCTTGTGTTAAATCCACTTTTGTTCTCATTTAAAACCTGGACCTTCCACTACAAAAGTACAAAACCCAATACGGTACCAAAATAAGTAAACTTACTGTAGGTCAAAAGACACAAAGGGACATTTGGCTTTTAAGAAATACAGTCTAAAAGAACTTATGATAAAACTGTTTGCAAGTTTTGGGCAAACAAATGACATGCATTCAAGTTTCAACGTTTCAAAACGTTCCTGAATGTCATTCTGATATTAAAATTGCATCTGTGTACAAATATCTGGGTCTTTTCTACAGCTAATATTAATCAATTGTGATTAATCATGACTAATCTAAATTCCAAAATGTGATTAATCTGATTTAAAAAAAACTTCATTAATGAGATTGCTAAAAAAAATAACGCCGTTAATAACGCCGTTACCCTCTAACGCTGGTTTTACCAACAGTGGTAGTTGGGCCCTCCCACAAGTCTCAAAAATTTGAATTCAAACCGTGGAGGCAATGAAGAGATATTTAAAAATACCTTCCTTAATACTTCTTCCAAACAAGCCATCTGGAATTTGCTCTGTCCTGTGACGTCTGCAGATACCCTGGTAAATGGTAGACATACTGTATACCTAGCAAGCTTTGCACCAGTTTGCCATTGTAGTCCAATGCTGTAATCAATGAGCTCCTGTATCCTCTTGTTGTGGGGCAGACTGGCTCGTCCATGCACATGCATCTTCCGCTGTTGCCATTTCTAATATAAAGTAGCGTACAGTTCTAACTCATATCTGTCAGTAAAGAGCTGAAAACTACAACATGAGATTGCCCACAAAACAGCGCATCCTGAAGAGACGGTCAAAAAGAAGCTTGAAAATGGTCCGTAAAGCATAATCTTTGCATTATTTTCACCAAAGAACCACCAGTACATGTTATGTAGACCAGTGTTTTTCAACCTTTTTTGAGCCAAGGCACATTTTTTTCATTGAAAAAATACGGAGGCACACCACCAGCAGAAACATTAAAAAATGAAACTCCACCAGGTTGTCTTTTTTTTTTAGTTCGTTGTTGTTTTCCTGTATGTAGTGCTTTAGTTCCTGTCTTGCGTTGTTATTTTGGTAGCTTTTTCTGTTTTGTTGATGTTTTCCTGTAGTAGCTTCACGCCTTCCTTTGAGTACTATTGCCTGACCTGCTGTGTATTGGCAAACAAGACTATTTCAGTTGTGCGGATGCTATATCCTTCTTTGTGGGGACATTGTTGATTGTCATGTCATGTACGGACACACACTGTAAGTCTTTGCTGTCGTCCAGCATTCTGTTTTTGTTTACTTTGTAGCCAGTTCAGTTTTACTTTTGTTTTGCATAGCCATCCCTATCCTTCAGTGCCTTTTCCTAGCGGTACTAGCCTTTTGTTAATTTTAGGTTTAAGCGTAACATACATTTTTTACCAGTACACTGTCTCCCGCTGTGCTCTGCATATTGGGATCACGACAAAGCATTCTCGACGCGTTCCGACTTCTACAAAGCAATGAACTACCTGCTGCCACCTACTGATATGGAGTATTACATGGTTACCCTGCCGAGCTCTATACAGCACAGACACTAGGCAACGGCACATTATTTGCAGATTATAATTATTTATTTGCAAATAAAAGTTTTTGGACCAATTCGGTGAAGTTGCATAATTTCCCACGGCACACAAGACAATATCTCACGGCACACTAGAGTGCGGGGCACCGTGGTTGAAAAACACTGGTGTAGACCACAAGGAAGTGTTTTAAATGTAGAGAAAAAATCGTAATATGACATGTTGTTTATAAATAATTTAATGTTTCTGTGCGGCCCATCAGCAAGTGCATAATGGAAGCATACTGGTCCTCGGGCCGGTTGTTGGGGACCACTGATGTAATGTGTTTAACAGTGACGTGCGGTGAGGTTCATGGCTGGTGAGGCACTGACTTCATCACAGTCAGATTTACAAACATATAAACCCTAAAGAGTATCTTATTCACCATTTGATTGGCAGCAGTTTACGGGTTATGTTTAAAAGCTCATACCAGCATTCTTCCCTGCTTGGCACTCAGCATCAAGGGTTGGAATTGGGGGTTAAATCACCAAAAATGATTCCCGGGCGCAGCGCCGCTGCTGCCCACTGTTCCCCACTGCTCCCCTCACCTCCCAGGGGGTGATCAAGGGGATGGGTCAAATGCAGAGGACAAATTTCACCACACATAGTGTGTGTGACAATCATTGGTACTTTAACTTAACTTTAACTTTACACATACAAACTGTAGCACACAAAAAAGCACATTTAATAAAAAAATACGTTATTATGGTCTTACCTTTACTTATAAATGAAGTCCATGCGTCGCTCCTTCTGAACAAAAGCATCTATAACTTGTTTATAGAAGTCTTCCTTATCTTTCTTCAGTTTTAAAAGTCTCTCTGTCTCGATGGAGATCTTCCTTTAAGTATTACCTCCTGCTTCGATTGAAAGTCCAGTTTAGAAAACTGTTTTATTTTAGATATGTAATCCTCCATGTTAGAAGTCCAGGCGAGAGGAAAAAATAAACGATCGCTGCTAATTTTTGCTGCTTGTTGTCACTTCTTCTGCAGCTGAGTAGTCGCAAGAATGATCTCTGGGATCACTAGCGCCCTCTACCACTAGGAGGCTGGATTACTGCAAGCCTCACACAGTGCGTCTTCGCAGCAGTTTTATGATTGCTCAGCACAAGAAATACGTTACACACATACAGTTGTTGACAAAATACACTGTACATTATATACCTCAGCTAACTAAACTATGGAAATGTATAATATAATTCATATAGCAATACGGTCTCACTGCACAGCAGGCCAGCAGTTCGCCGAGTCATTGCGCGATCCATGGTGAGGCTCAAGTCTCTTCTCAGTATTTGAACGGCAAATGTGAAAATTCAGCGATTTTGAATAAAAATAATCCAAAACTGGTGAAGTTAAATGGAAAATAACTTTATAGTATAATCACTGGATACAAATAACAATTTATTTTATTTTTTTTCTTTTTACATTTTTTTTCTTTCCATGATGGCACGTGAGGCCCTGCCTCACCTGCCACCAGTGACTGCACGTCACTGGTGTTTAACCGCTTAGCGTTCCAACGACTTCTGATTGCTAGGGATACTATTCAGCTTGTTAGCTTTCAAAAGAACACAAAGCCATGCCTCTACTCAAAATATTATAATGACAACTTTACATTTAATTTCTTAGGCATCTTAGCAGTTTTTTAAAGATATTTTTCACATCTGTTACGTCATTACTGCACTTCAATTTGTAAAGTTGTTTTGATTACTACTTTGAGATTGGTATCAACTGCTGCTAATAATGCTGAATGAGCATTTCTATGCTTATCCTTCACTGAAAAGTGATTAAAAAGGGCAACTAAAACAGTGGAAAAGACAACAAAGCAATAGTATCCCGGGGTGTTGACTGATTTATATCAGCTGGTACATAGACACTGACCTGCGGGGAGAGCTTATCTTGGTTTGTGCTCAATCTCCTCTTCATTCTGATCCCACAGCTGTAGGGTCCAGACTGGTTGGGAGGAACAGAGGAAGAGTAGCTGGCTGTGTGAATAAATGGAGCGAAAAACAGGTGGACAGATGAAAGAAAGATGTAATGTGAGATGCACTGATTGTTTCGGGAGAAAGTCTAAAAGAGAAGTGACAGAGTGGGGGACACCAAGGAGAATAGGGCGGTCTGAAGGGGAAGAGACTCCCTCTGCGGAGTAATAAGGGCATGATCAGCAGATGGCTGGGCAGGTGGAGAAGAGGGGTCTGCTGGAGCTATGGAGAAGATAAAGCAGAAGTTAGGTTCAAAGAGGCGGGATGCAGAACAGAAGTATGGAGATTGGCCAGTATGTACAAAAGAAAATGAAAGATGAAGGGAACAAAGACGGCGAAAAGTCGAACGGCAGATGTTGAAGGAGGAGAGGATGAGAAAGTGTTCTCTGAAAAGGGCCTAACATGATCACTGAGGAACGTCATGATGTCAGCGATGTCAATATTTTTCTAATTTACATCCATAACATGGGCGTTGTTCGTCCTATTTTACTTTAAATCCTAAATCATTTAGTGTGAATTTGTTGTGGCCATCATATGTTTACCAAAGATGACTAAAACTTAAACTGTTCTCCCCGTGACTGCGTGGGTTCCCTCCGGGTACTCCGGCTTCCTCCCACCTCCAAAGACATGCACCTGGGGATAGGTTGATTGGCAACACTAAATTGGCCCTAGTGTGTGAATGTGAATGTGAATGTTGTCTGTCTATCTGTGTTGGCCCTGCGATGAGTTGGCGACTTGTCCAGGGTGTGACCCGCCTTCCGCCCGATTGTAGCTGAGATAGGCTCCAGCGCCCTCCGCGACTCCGAAGGGAATAAGCGGTAGAAAAATGGATGGATGGATGGATGGACTAAAACTTTATTCCGGTTCCATTTTCAACCATCTAGATTCTTTAAGTGTTTGTTGTGTAATTCTTATACAGTGCCAGAAAGTTGTGAGCGGAAAACTCGTTAGAGCAACGTTCCCTATAAGGCAGGCCTGGGCAATTATTTTGACTAGGGGGCCACATTTAGAGAATAAAAATGTGTCTGGGAGCCGGTATATCTATTTTTTAGGAAAACTAATACAAAACCTCACAATAAAGTCTGATTGAATGCTAAAAATGTTATGACAGACCGCTTTAAAAACGGAATGGAATTTTTAATTTTTCTATGAACGATAAAACGCTGAATATTGAGAACATATGAACGTCACACCCCCTCTCAAACGACATATTTTACAATCAAGCCACACCCACACTGCTTGGGTGCCTCGTCTGAACTGCTGTGACGTACCATAGTAACTAGTAGGGTTGTACGGTATACGGGTATTAGTATAGTACCGCGATACTAATTAATCATATTTGGTACCATACCGCCTCTGAAAAGTACCGGTCCGCCGCACCCTAAGATTGTTTGTTAAAATAAAGCCAATAATGCAATTTTTTCTGGTCCCCTTTATTTAAAAAAGTATCAAAATAATATTGGTATCAGGACAACACTAGTCACTAAAATATCATGCAAAAGCACAGATTCCAACCATAGAAATACTTTGTATAGTTCAAGACTTACGGTCATTAGAAAACATCACTGCACATCATAATGGCAGCTACACTTTCCATCTTAAAGATATACAAAAAATATTTGGGAATATCCGGCGGGCCAGATTGAAAAGCTTAACGGGCCGCATGTGGCCCCCAGGCCTTAATTTGCCCAGTTCTGCTGTAAGGCAATTGCACACTCCTCCCGTGTCGCAAAATATAGTCCAATCAAAACTGTAAACAAAATAAATACATAACAATTAATTCTGTAGGATTTTGCAATGCAACTCTGTGAGTGACAGGTGACAACAAGCAGCCAGAGCAGATAAAACAATATTCGCCAATATTGTTCAATTATTGCAACGTCTGTCAAGATGCTTTATTGATCACTTTATTGAGCAAAACTGTTTATTGTCGGCCATAACCATACCAAAAACATTAGTAAAAAAGTTATATCTCGCAAAACTGGTCATGTTCTGCTGTACAAACCAGGCCAAAACCAACTCGTTGTCATCTGTTATATCAACAGCAGCCACTCGCTCGCTTTCACTTGCGCCGACACACACACTCATGGCACCTAGCCACTGATGTGTTTACGACCACACAAAAAGTCGGACAACTCCAACACCACACATAAACTGTAAATGCCAGGTCGTTACACTATGACTCCCCAAACAGATGTGTGCTTATTCTACTGTCATTTTTTTAAGAATGTTAAGTTATGGATATTAATCATGAAATGTGGTTACTAGATTACGTAAATGGAAATGAAAATATATATTTTACAGACAGAAAGTTACAGGAATGTACACTTTATCCAACGCTTACATATCATTGTGCAACATGTGAATGTTTTAAGGGGAACGGAATGTGATCTATGAAAGGGGTACAAATTATTTCCAAAGCAGTACCTCCACCCAGACATACAATACTACTACACAGCTCATGAAAAACAAGCTGTTTTTTGTTATTTTCATTGTAAGCAGGCCAAATCACTGATATTAGAAAATGACTCTGTCATTTGACTATAATAATAAAATATTTAACTTGTCATTATGTCAGGTTTAGGACAAGTGTGCTCTGATGTGGCCACAGTGTGCATGTTTTATGGTGCTTAAATGTGCTCCACTGAATGCTCAGGGAGTTGTTGTGTTTGCTCACACACATGACAAATTAGAGGGAACATTCCATGCAAGTGCAAACATTTTTGGCTCTCGCACTTCGCACGCTCGCATTCTAGGGGCTCAGCCCTCCCTGTTCTTAAAACCTAGTGAAGCCCCTGATCCCTAATCTCAAGCCCCATGACATTATATCTTGAGTCACACAGACTATAACACTTTTTTTTAAGGGTGGTAATTGTAACTCATCGTTAAAAACAAAACAAATAGAGACCTGACGCCTACCAAGCCAACCATGACTGTCGGATAATAGCAGATAATGTCCTCCTGGTTTATTTTCAAAAGAAAATATTTTGTAATTTAAGGTACAGCAGCAGAGAACACAGAAAACAGTTAAAATATGGATTTGTTATAAGGCCTGACCTACGAATCAAGTTGAACTTATCCAGGGTATTTTCTTTGTTTTCTGTCTCAACCAATATGTGGAATCAACGGTACTACCATCCATCCATCCATCCGTCTTCTTCCGCTTATCCGAGGTCGGGTCGCGGGGGCAGCAGCCTATACAGGGAAGCCCAGACTTCCCTCTCCCCAGCCACTTCTTCCAGCTCTTTCCGGGGGATCCCGAGGCGTTCCCAGGCCAGCCGGGAGACATAGTCTTCCCAACATGTCCTGGGTCTTCCCCGGGGCCTCCTACCGGTCGGACGTGCCCTAAACACCTCCCTAGGGAGGAGTTCGGGTGGCATCCTGACCAGATGCCCGAACCACCTCATCTGGCACCTCTCGATGTGGAGGAGCAGCGGCTTTACTTTGAGTTCCCCCCGGATGACAGAGCTACTCACCCTATCTCTAAGGGAGAGCCCCGCCACCCGGCGGAGGAAACTCATTTCGGCCGCTTGTACCCGTGATCTTGTCCTTTCGGTCATGACCCAAAGCTCATGACCATAGGTGAGGATGGGAACGTAGATCGACCGGTAAATTGAGAGCTTTGCCTTCCGGCTCAGCTCCTTCTTCACCACAACGGATCGATACAGCGTCCGCATTACTGAAGACGCCGCACCGATCCGCCTGTCGATCTCACGATCCACTCTTCCCCACTCGTGAACAAGACGCCGAGGTACTTGAACTCCTCCACTTGGGGCGGGGTCTCCTCCCCAACCCGGAGATGGCACTCCACCCTTTTCCGGGCGAGAACCATGGACTCGGACTTGGAGGTGCTGATTCTCATCCCAGTCGCTTCACACTCAGCTGCGAACCGATCCAGTGAGAGCTGAAGATCCTGGCCAGATGAAGCCATCAGGACCACATCATCTGCAAAAAGCAGAGACCTAATCCTGCAGCCACCAAACTGGACTAACTCAACGGTACTACGAAGACGGATAAAAACTTGCTTATTCATTGTCGGGGATCGTCCTGTCTTGTCACGAGCACCTTCACATAGAAGGGGTGTGGTTAGAAGCAGATGACCAATAACAAACATTAACAAAGAACAGTTTTCATCACTCTGGTAACACAATACATTCTATCAAGTACGAATAATATGAAGCTATTGAACTTGATAAAGGAAAAAAAGGTTGAAGTTTCATGAAATTACTGGGTTATAATGAATGAACAAATATACTGTACACATGAACTGCAATTAATTACTACTTTATTTTCATGGTGTAATTAATACTTTTTTGGTGTTGTTTTACTTATCCGAATTGCAACCTGGGTTGGTGTCAGGCACCTTTTTGGCAGGCAAAACAAAACGCTTTGGGGGGCCAAATTTGGTCCGCAGGCCTCACTTTGGGCACTTCTGATCTAATCCACTATGGACTGGACTCTCACATTATGAACTGTATCTACTCAGCATCCATTGCACCGGTCACTCAGGTGGGGATCCCCACATCTGCGGTCCCTTTCAAGGTTTCTTGTTGTTCCCATTGGTTTGAGTTTTGTCTTGCCCTGATGTGGGATCTGTGCCAAGGATGTTGTTGTGGCTTGTGCAGCCCTTTGAGACATTTGTGATTAAGGGCTATATAAGTAAACTTTGATTGATTGATTGATTGAAAGTTTTCATCATAAAAAACTAAAGAGTTTTGCCCGATGCTGGAAAATAGCTGCTTTTAACTTTCACTATCTGTTCCAATCTCCTCAGTCATTGAACGGTGTCGTCAGAAACAACCGATTGGACAGGAGGCGGTGCTTTTGTCATCTCTCATCTCGGTACTGTAGGTGGTGCTTATCCTCGAACATAACTTGTTCCTCAGCACGGTAGCGCTACTTTATAAGTTACCATTGAGATGTATCTGGCTAAGAAGATAACCAACTTTATCAGTGACGTGCAGTCACTAGAGGCAGGTGAGGCGGGGCCTCACCTGCCATCATGGGAAGAAAAATAATGTAAAAATATTTTTTTTTAATTAAATTGTTATATGTATCCAGTGATTATACTATAAAGTTATTTTCCATTTAACTTCACCCGTTTTAGATTATTTTTATTTAAAATCGCTGAATTTTCACATTTGCCGTTCAAATACTGAGAAGAGACGGTGCGGTGAACAGCAGCCAGTTGAGGCACGTCACTGCGTTGTGCTTCACCATGGATTGCGGACTCGGCTAACTGCTGGTCTGCTGTGCAGTGAGACCGTATTGCTATATGAATTATATTATACATTTCCATAGTTTAGTTAGCTGAGGTATATAATGTACAGTGTATTTTGTCAACAACTGTATGTGTGTAAAGTATTTCTTGTGCTGAGCAATCATAAAACTGCTGCAAAGACGCACTGGCTGAGGTTCGCCTCCTGCACCCCCGCCGTAGAATGCACGGCAACCCCTGACGGGAGTGTTATATCAACTAAAGCCCACACTTAAACTTTCCACGTGCAAGATTGAATCTATTTAAAAAAGTTATTTCATAAGAGGCCAAAAAGTGGAAAAACAATAATGTTCGTGTTGGAGGAGTTGTGAATGACTGCAGGGCCACAACATTAGGTACAACTGCACACTGCAGGTGTACCTAATTCACAACTCCTCCAACACGAACATTATTGTTTTTGCACTTTTTGGCTTCTTATTAAATAACTTTTGTAACCTATTTTTATGGGCTTTCCTCTTTGTGATGTTAAGTTCCTGTTATGCGCTGTTATACAGTATATGCCTTGAGCTCTTATTTTGAAGGCGCTAAGAGCGGAAGTGATGACACGTTGGAGTGGAGCGGAAGTTTTTGAAAGAAGGTAAATAAAGTGGTCCTCATGTAAACTGGAGCCTCCGTGTTTGTTATTTTGTAGTTTCATACAGTATAGGCGACATTTATGAACCCTCGGTTACACTTTTTTAAACAGATTCAATCTTGCACGTGGAAAGTTTAAGTGAGGGCTTTAGTTGATATAACACTCTCGTCAGGGGGTGCATTAATCCAGCACAACAGCGGCTCATGGACTTATTTTATAAGTAAAGGTAAGACCATAATAACGTTTTTTTTTAATTAAATGTGCTTTTTTGTGTGCTACAGTTTGTATGTGTAAAGTTAAAGTTAAGTTAAAGTACCAATGATTGTCACACACACACTAGGTGTAATGCAATTTGTCCTCTGCATTTGACCCATCCCCTTGATCACCCCCTGGGAGGTGAGGGGAGCAGTAGGCAGCAGCGGCGCCGCGCCCGGGAATCATTTTTGGTGATTTAATAACCCCCAATTCCAACCCTTGATGCTGAGTGCCAAGAAGGGAAGAATGCTGGTATGAGCTTTTAAACGTTAAATGCTGCCAATCAAATGGTGAATAAGATACTCTTTAGGGTTCATATGTTTGTAAATCTGACTGTGATGAAGTCAGTGCCTCACCAGCCATCAACCTCACCGCACGTCACTGGACTTTACAGTATTCCAAATCTGTAGCTGAGTCTTTAACATAACTTGTATAAAAATAAACCTTGCATCAGGCCTCTGCTCTGATCTAATAACAAAATAGTAATAATACATGATAATGTTCATAATGATTTTAAAAATGGTAAGCCTTGTTGTAATCTTGTAATGTTCCACTCCACAGAGGTAATCTACGGGTGCCGAATACAAGCTTTTGATAAAGGACACACAATATTTTCATTAGATTGACACATTTTTGATTGACGTTCTGGCCTTGAACCTTTCTTTCCTGTTTACTTCAGCTCATATCCATTCTGTTCATGTCCAGCGTTGCTTTGCATTAATGTTGGTACCAACGTTTTGGGAAAGAATGTCTGGAAAATTGAGCACTACGCAGTTATTAAAACAAAAAGAAAAGAAAAAGGATTTGATAAAAAAAAGTATATATATTAAATATTAAATCATTTAAAACGTTTAATTTATATAACTGTGACCATGAGCCAATGGTGAATAAAACACCAACGCCATAATTTTTCTTTGGTTGATCCTCAGGGTTAAGTCTCTTGCAGTTTGTATTTCACCTTTATGTGTTATCTCAAATATTATACATTCATTTGCCTACTCTTCCTATTTTTATTTTTATTTCAATTTATTCTTGTTATGTCTTACTGTCAATTTTATTTTGCTCATACAGTCTGTTAAACTTGTCTGATATTGTTGTTTTAAACTTTTTCCAACAGTTCTTTATGCATCTTCCTAAAACTATCGTCTCACACGTCAGTTACAAGGCCTTGTGGTTAGAGTGTCCACCCTGAGATCGGTAGGTCGTGAGGTCAAACCCCGGCCGAGTCACACCAAAGACTATAACAATGGGACCCATTACCTCCATGCTTGGCACTCAGCATTAAGGGTTGGAATTGGGGGTTAAATCACCAAAATGATTCCCGAGCGCGGCCACCGCTGCTGCTCACTGCTCCCCTCACCTCCCAGGGGGTGGAACAAGGGGATGGGTCAAATGCAGATAGTTATTTCACCACATCTAGTGTGTGTGTGTGTCACAATCAGTAGTACTTTAACTTTAACTTTGCATGCCAACCTAAATATCTGAGTATATTGATGACATTTGAAAGATAACTAAAACATGCAGCTCTCATTAATAAAGGTCATCCAATGGTGACAAATCAAAGAAGCTCAAATATATTTCAGAGATACTTAATACAGCTATGTTCATTTTCCTCGAGGAATAGGCAGGCACATTCTGTACTCAATAAAAAAGGAAGACTTATCCAGACACAGAACACCTTGTGCTGCCTTCAACTATCGCAACACCCCAGCAAATCTGACATTTTTGCGTGCCCATTACTTTTTTTTGGTATACTCCTAAACAGATAAAGGGAAGGTATAACGATACAAACTTGTGAGAGTTTTCAAACCCATTTTCTTATATATTCTTCTTTGTAACCCTAATCTTGGAGGAATGGCTCAGATGACCCAGCACTTCCACACCATTGGAATACATCAATAGTGCTGAAATACTAAAAGAGGAACTAAATGTGCCTGAGGGAGGAATGTTGATTATACATGGAACCAAAATGTAAAAGTGCACATTTAACATCACAATACGAGGCACTATTAGTCCAAAATAATTTACGGTTTCTGCAACCCCTGAACTTCAAATACTTAAAGTACCTTCTCTTCTGCTGTAATAATGTATACATTTTCCCCAAATTATGGCAATAAGGGACCTGTTCACGTTTCAATTTGCAAAATTCATGAACATGACTCTACACGTCAACTTCTTTTTGTAAATCTACACACTAATGTACCACCTTATGTGACTTATTGTGACACGTGACTTCTTCCTGGAAGTGAAAACCACAAACTATGGCAAGAGATAAGCGAGCTTCTTCATCCGCACGAAACACGTTTGAGTCTGTCATGCACAACATTGCGATAAGACAACAATCTGTACTGACTGAAAAACATGAACAATCATATTACTGTATATGTAAAGTATTAGCCCACATTTCATGTTTTGGTTGTACACAACTAGCCAGCCAGCGTATGTACTGGAGTTGTAATAACACGCATGGCGTGCTGCGTGTATCATGATCAATATTAAAGTGTGACTCACTCAATAGACAGTTGCGTGTTTGGTCCAACTGGCTGGGGACATTTTTTACAGGTTATTTGGGGTCAGCATTCCATTTATGTTGAAATAGCTTGTCTCCAAATTCTGACATCATTCTCTTGACTTCCGTCTGCTTTAAAGTTTCACCCTCTTCTTCATGCTGGCTTTTATTAACAGTAGTTCATCTTCCGTTCATTCAGCTTCAAAATGCGCCGAATAATTAGTTCAGGCAATGATTAAAATGACCATTAAATATTGTACATATTGTTATGAAAATGTCTGTTACTACAACATATATACATAGCCTTGCAGTGTATATACAAAACATTGATAGAGGGTTTTCCAGTTACTTTAGATGGCTTTGAAGGCTACAACGGTGACTCTCATTAGCCACATCTTTGAAGCATTTTTTATCATCTTTAAAATCCCCCCCCCAAAAAAAGGCATATGTGTTCTGGTTTCACATGATTGTGAACGATTCCAAAACAAGTGCAGTTACCCTTTAAAGTCTGCACTTCAGTCACATCTTAATGTATATTGTTATCTAATGAGCTCTGCATTAATCACATACAACACATTTGTGTGCAGTACAGTGTTAAATATTTTTAGAACTTTAAGGTAAGTGTAAATCTCTCAGCTTTTTATATTAATAGGCATAGTGCTGATTCACTTAACTTGACCTTCCGATCAAGCTCATTATTCTTCCACAAGTACTGTAGATTCCTTTTGCCGTCACTTCACAAACTTTTAATGAAGAGAAGGGATGTTGGGCAAGTTATGGTGGTAATGTTACACACCACTACATTAACTGTGTCTAATGGAAGCCTACGACTCTACCAATGTCCAATACTGTTTCAAGAAGTGTTGTGAAGGATATATGTTATTGTGACAAAACAGCTTTTTCTTCAAAATTAAACCTAAAACAAATTATATATTGTATCATACTCCAAAAAATAATATAATTTCATATCAATGACACATGAGTGATTTAATTTAAATTCAGCATAGTGTCAGGAGGGTGGATGAGATAGCAGGAGACAGGCTACTGTAGAACAATGCAAAGAGGAACAAGAATACTGCCTTTAAAATGATCTCTGGAAGGTTCATTAAGCATGCATCTGTCTATGCAACTGCAGAAACAACTCCATTAGTCTGACATGAGGGTATATTTTTCCAGTATGATTAGGGGTGGAAATTGATGTTACTGATGTTACTGGTTCCGAGTCCACTTTCGATTCTGCCTAACAATTTGGTTCTTCATCGGATGTCTTGTTTGGAAAAAAAGACAACGAAAAAGTGGATTAGCATCAATGTTGTTTAGTTCAGAGGTAACATGACCTTTCAAAGCCAACAGTGAGATCTTAAGAGCCACATACGCAGCACAGAAAAAAATATATAAGACATGAATATTCTTCTTTAGAATTTAACAAAAGAAAAAAAAATACACAAGAATGTAATATTTAGTAACATTGTTTAAAAAAACTTTTAAGCATATTTGTCGTCTTCCTACAAAATATACTGGTGAAACTCAAAACATTTGAATAAGGTGCAAAAGGTTTGTTTAGAGGTACAAGGTGAAACTAATAAATGACATAGGCTCATAACATGCAACTTGAAATGTTTCAAGCCTTCTTTTGATATATTTAAAAAAAATTATACCTTAGAGTTTGTTTTTAATTCTTGAATTGAAAATCTCAGAAAATGAGCAAACCGTAAGCCATAATTGTCAAAATTATAATAAATAAAGGCTTGACATATCTCACTTTGCATGTAACGAGTTAATATGACATGTTAGTTTCACATTTGAAGTTGAATGGCTGACATTAATGGACTTTTACACAATATCCTCCTTTTTTAGTTTCACCTCTATAATGGGAATGGTTATAATGGGATAATGGGTACTCTTCCTGCCGCACTGAAAGGTGAGAGGTACAGTAGACATAAACTGAAGCTGGTACAGTACTGCTCGCCTCTGAGCCAGTCAGAATCTGTCTCTCGTCCTGCTTATCTAAATGAGGAGGCATTCTGTTGAATTTAACATGTATTATCGGCTTTGACAATTTGGCAAATGGTGCTAACATTATAGTTTTTTTTAATGGAATTTTGTGGCATTCAAATTTAAAGGGAGCCTATTACGCAAAACCAACTTTTTCTTACCAGTTTTTGAATATTTGGGATCTGCATAAGTCTTGAACATTTGAAATCGAACCATGGAGGCATTGCAGAGATAGTTATAAAACAATCTTGCCTTCCTTTATACTTCCTCCAAACGAGCTGGACTGGCCTGTTGGAAAAAAACACTAAGGTGGTGTATTGTCCTGCATTTTTATATTAAAACATGCATCCATCCATCCGGTCTTTCAGACCCTTTTCCGGTGACACTACGTTGTTTTTTTTTACCTTCCTTCTTCCTTCCATCCGCGGTCCTGTCATTAAATATCAACTTCCGGAATATGATAAAAGCATCTGTGTTTGCTCAGTTTTTTTGTTTCTGCTGACTAGTGATTTACATTTTTGTTATTTGAAATATACAATGAAACTTAAAGCATTTTTTGGATCTAATCATTACTTTTGGACACTCACCGTTTTATTATACATTTTTTTTTTTTTTTGTATTTAACAATAAAATGTATTTATTTTTCTTTTATTGTTCAATTCCCATCATAAAAGAGAATTGAATGACCAAAACATACACACTGACCTGCATCCCTAATTTTGATTTCAACAAATAACTTTGTGATTCTGAAAGAGTCTCAACGGGAATATTTCATTATCAAATTTTAAATTTAAAACCCGGTTAAACTTAAAATTGTAATGTTTTATTTTTGGAGAATTCAGTTCTAAACTTAATGGATTGATCTTCCTCAACAAATGTCCCATACCCGACACTCAGTAAACACATAATCACAGTTGGAACTGCAGTAAGTAGTCTTTGTCATTATGCTACTGTGAATAAATAAATACAATGAGTTCATGTGAGATGCATTTCACACAGTTAAGTTCAATGTGACCTCTAAGCACACCATAACAGCACTGTGAAATGTCAGCAGAGCAAAAAAAAAAAAAAAAGATTTCTGCTCAGTGACAAAAACTTGAAAATCTGTGCCCTTGCAAGGAAGAAATAAACAATGGAGATAATCTGTTATTCATAGTCAAACCAATGGCAATTTGAATGACAATAAGATGAGGCATTATGGAAAAAGTGACATTACAAAATGCATCACGGCTGTTTCGTGTACTGCACCAAAGCACCTTCCAGTGTCTTTATAGCCACTCGTCCAATCTTCAAGGGCAGGTGTTTTTTTTTCATCAGGGTCCATTACTGTTAAAAACCCTGTACAAGTAGTTTGTATGAACAATGTATCAAACTTTCCATTGTAGTAATTTCATATTTGATTATTGTTGGGGTTGTGCAATGGTTTGTTTACGCTTCTGGATCCAAGTTCATAGTCATTAATGCATACTTGCCAACCTTGAGACCTCCGATTTCGGGAGGTGGGCGTGGTTGGGGGCTTGGTTTGGGGCGTGGTTAAGAGGGGAGGAGTATAGTTACAGCTAGAATTCACCAAGTCAAGTATTTCATATATCAATCAATCATATATATATATATATATATATATAAGAAATACTTGACTTTCAGTGAATTCTAGCTATATATATATATATATATATATATATGTATATTTATTTTATTATATATATATATATATATATATATTTATATATACACTGTAAAAAATTACTGTAAAAATACAAAAAAAAATTACAGTTAAATACTGTTCTTCTTAAATGCAGTTAAGTACTGTAAATGTTGTTGCATTTTACAAAAAATATCGACCAGCAGTAAGTTACTGTAAAACCTACAGTATAATTCAGTATTTTTCAGACTTGTTTCTTGGGTCCGCCCACAATTCGTCCAACCGAGCTTCATTTCACCTGGCCGCCGCAGCTAAATCCATCCTACTGCATGGTGTGTTTTTGATAACAAGGTAAGAGTCACTTGTACCTTGATGTGTCATTTTCTGTTTGAATTGCTTTATATATATATTTTTTAAAGTCCGAAATGACATAGCGTCACAGTCAGCATCACACTATCGTTGACCACATGTACCGCCGCATGCTAGCGAGCTAAGTTTTCTTCATTTTTGTCATAGTGATCATAATGTCATAGTCATCTCAAAAAGATGATAACTTGCAGCAATGTATTTGCGTATGTTAGACACATGCGAAGTCATAGTTGTATGCCTAATGCATCGTTTAAGTGTGCTTTCCCTAAATGCACAATAGTTTTTTCCAACTTCTCAGCCTTCAAAACCCACAGCCATCGTCATAATATGGCAAGAGTATGACTGATCTGTATAGCGCAGAAGGTTTACCTTGTAATATTGTCTCATGTAGCGCGAAGTGCGATGATATATACGGGGCCTTCCCTTGCATTTGAAAAGTCATATTACCGCAGGTAGGACAGTTACGTGCCCCTTCAGTCAATGTGAAAAAAGATTTACAGTCAAGTCTACTTTCACATCGCACATCTCAAGGAAGCACTACGGCTACACTGAACTCAGTTTGACTTGCTCAATAGCAAATTCAAGCCACAATGCTTTGCTCTGATTACGGGGTACTTGAATTAAAAAAAATGTTCACAGCACTGAAAAAAGGTTGAGAACCACTGTCCTAAGGCAGTGGTTCTCAACCTTTTTTCAGTGATGTACCCCCTGTGAACATTTTTTTAATTCAAGTACCCCCTAATCAGAGCAAAGCATTTTTGGTTGAAAAAAAGAGATACAGAAATAAAATACAGCACTATGTCATCAGTTTCTAATTTATTAAATTGTTTAACAGCGCAAAATATTGCTCATTTGTAGTGGTCTTTCTTGAACTATTTGGAAAAAAAGATATAAAAATAACTAAAAACTTGTTGAAAAATAAACAAGTGATTCTATTATAAATACAGATTTCTACACATAGAAGTAATCAACTTAAAGTGCCCTCTTTTGGGATTGTAATAGAGATCCATCTGGATTCATGAACTTCATTCTCAACATTTCTTCACAAAAAAATAAATCTTTAACATCAATATTTATGGAACATGTCCACATGTCTCAGCTGCATTACTGCTACGCTTTAACCAAGCCTCCATTGTTTTCTACATGGATAGTTGATTGACAGTTGGTGCTGTGTGGCACCGCCAGGTAGGGTCAAACCATCATGGCATGGGGGAAACTCTGGGTTTATGGTAATGAATGGAATAGCCTACTTGATTAGATGTTCAGTTTATGAACTTACATTCATATTTTGTCTAAGTATAATTCAATAAATATATTTATAAAGGATTTTTGAATTGTTGCTATTTTTAGAATATTTTTAAAAGATCTAATGTACCCCTTGGCATACCTTCAAGTACCCCCAGGGGTACGCATACCCCCATTTGAGAACCACTGCCTTAGGAGACTAGATGTAAACAGAGTAAAGATAGAGCGAGTGAGGTGGCCATTCCAAATACCTTTAAAATGCTACCCATATTGGATACTGTTTAGGAACATAAACTGCATTTCTTGACTGTACCAGTTGCTGGTGACAAAGTCACAATAAAACATTGGATGATCAGCATGGAAGGTGATGTCATCTGCGAAGGCGTCCAACCTAGCTTCATCTCAGGGCTTTCTGCCCTTCTTGCCACCTACTATGTGTTCAACTTGGAATACCAAGAGGAAGGTGCTCGGACATTGGAATTTGTTCAAAGGTAAATCCTCTTGATATTGTTAAATACTGTTAGGATATTTTGCCCCTTTTCTCACCTCTGTTCAGGAATATGACTTGTCATTTCCCCAAGTTTGTGCCTTAAATCAATGACTCTTCTGTTCCTTTGTGGACCTTCTTATTAGGGACCGAAGCACCAGTTTGACTCTAGGATACAGAGAAGGTAGGTAATGTGCAGGTAAAGATATGTTGACTGGGTCAAAGAAGGAAGCACCTGTTTGACCCCAGGATGCAGAAAAAGTAGGTAATTTGCAGGTAAAGATATGTTGACTGGGTGATGGCAGGAGGCACCAGCGTGACCCGAGGATGCAGAGCAAGTAGGTAATGTGCGGGTGAAGATATGTTGAATGGGTAAAGGCAGGAAGCACCAGCGTGACCCCACTATGCAGAGAAGGTAGGTAATGTGCGGGTGAAGGTATGTTGAATGGGTGAAAGAAGGAAGCGCAGGTGTGGTCGAGGCAATGCAGACAAGGTAGGTAATGAGCAGGTAACGGAGAAGGTAGGTAATGTGCGGGTGAAGGTATGTTGAATGGGTGAAAGAAGGAAGCGCAGGTGTGGTCGAGGCAAGGCAGACAAGGTAGGTAATGTGCAGGTGAAGATATGTTGTATGGTGAAAGAAAGAAGCACCAGTGTGACCCCAGGATGCAGGGAAGGTAGGTAATGTGCAGGTAAAGATATGTTGAATGGGTAAAGGCAGGAAACACCAGCTAGACTCCAGGATACAGAGAAGGTAGGTAATGTGCAGGTAAAGATATGTTGAATGGGTAAAGGCAGGAAACACCAGCTAGACTCCAGGATACAGAGAAGGTAGGTCATGTGCAGGTAAATATATGTTGAATGGGTAAAGGCAGGAAACACCAGCTAGACTCCAGGATACAGAGAAGGTAGGTAATGTGCAGGTAATGATATGTTGAATGGGTAAAGGCAGAAAGCACCAGCGTGACCACACTATGCAGAGAAGGTAGGTAATGTGCAGGTAAAGATATGTTGAATGGGTTAAGGCAGGAAGCACCAGTGTGACCCCAGGATGCAGAGAAGATAGGAAATGAGCAGGTAACGATATGTTAAATGGGTGAAAGCAGGAAACATCAGCGTAAATACGCGGTCCCGTAGATGGAGAGAAAACACATAAATAGAGAGAGGGATTGGGGAGGCTTTAGCATTGTCTTCCTCTCTGAAATTGTCTTAATGGGTTTTAGAGCATTCACTCATCTACAGCTGTAGTTATGGTATAGGCTCACATATATCCTAAAATTGATATGAATATTTGTGCAGTGCATATTCATAAATTAACAATGTGAGGAGTTATGTATCAACTGCAAGTAATCTTCAATCACAACAGAATATCTAATATGCTTTCTCTCTTTTTTAGGCGATTCATTGGCGTTAACCCTGAGAGGGGAACAAAGGCTTGCCAGGGAAAGGTGGTGTCCAAGAAGACCGGGAAGCTGGTCCAGAAAATCCTCACATAGCCACCCTTATAAAACATCTCACAGACTTTGAGTGGGGCTTTATGTAGCCGACAACTAAACACTGGACTCGTGTTCAGTTATTTGTCTCTAGTTTGAAATTAAGTTGACATGTTCTAAATGTTAAAATGCTTTACTGAAAATAAGAAGAATGCACTAAATGTACATTGAATGTATTTGATGCGCTTTAAAATAATTGGTTAATAAAAGCATAAACTTGCAAGGCCATTTCTCTAGTCATTTTTATGCCAGCAGATTGCAGGGGTTTTGATTTTGAAAAATTAAAAGTTCAACTCATTAACGTGGTATTATACTGTAAAGCTCAGTCTATAGTGCTTACAATTATTTTACTGTAATTAACTGTTCATGGATATTACAGTAGATACACTAAAATAACAGTGTAATGCCGCTAAACAGATGACAGTATTATGCTGTGAAGCGTATATTTGATACAGCACAGTACTGTGATACCTTTTACAGTAATAAACTGTAGTGATAAATCAATCAATCAATCAATCAATCAATGTTTATTTATATAGCCCTAAATCACAAGTGTCTCAAAGGGCTGCACAAGCCACAACGACATCCTCGGTATAGCCCACATAAGGGCAAGGAAAAACTCACCCCAGTGGGACGTCGATGTGAATGACTATGAGAAACCTTGGAGAGGACCGCATATGTGGGTAACCCCCCCCCCCCCCTCTAGGGAGACCGAATGCAATGGATGTCGAGTGGGTCTAACATAATATTGTGAGAGTCCAGTCCATAGTGGATCCAGCATAACAGTAAGAGTCCAGTCCACAGTGGGGTCAGCAGGAAACCATCCTGAGCGGAGACGGGTCAGCAGCGCAGAGATGTTCCCAACCAATATACAGGCGAGCGGTCCACCCCGGGTCCCGACCCCGGACAGCCAGCACCCCATCCATGGCCACCGGATCTGTGTGTCTTCCCCTCCACAAGGGATAGGGGGGAGCAGAGGAGAAAAGAAAAGAAACGGCAGATCAACTGGTCTAAAAAAAGGGGGGCTATTCAAAGGCTAGAGTATACAAATGAGTTTTGAGATGGGACTTAAATGTTTCTACTGAGGTAGCATCTCTAATTGTTACCGGGAGGGCATTCCATAGTGCTGGAGCCCGAATAGAAAACGCTCTACAGCCCGCAGACTTTTTTTGGGCTCTGGGAATCACTAATAAGCCGGAGTTCTTTGAACGCAGATTTCTTGCCGGGACATATGGTACAATACAATCGGTAAGATAGGCTGGAGCTAGACCGTGTAGTATTTTATACGTAAGTAGTAAAACCTTAAAGTCGCATCTTAAGTGCACAGGAAGCCAGTGCAGGTGAGCCAGTATAGGCGTAATATGATCAAACTTTCTTGTTCTTGTCAAAAGTCTAGCAGCCGCATTTTGTACCAACTGTAATCTTTTAATGCTAGACATAGGGAGACCCGAAAATAATACGTTACAGTAATCGAGACGAGACGTAACGAACGCATGAATAATGATCTCAGCGTCGCTAGTGGACAAAATGGAACGAATTTTAGCGATATTACGGAGATGAAAGAAGGCCGTTTTAGTAACACTCTTAATGTGTGACTCAAAGGAGAGAGTTGGGTCGAAGATAATACCCAGATTCTTTACTGAGTCGCTTTGTGTAATTGTTTGGTTGTCAAATGTTAAGGTGGTATTATCAAATAAATGTCGGTGTTTAGCAGGACCGATAATCAGCATTTCCGTTTTCTTAGTGTTGAGTTGCAAGAAGTTAGCGGACATCCATTGTTTAATTTCATTAAGACACGCCTCCAGCTGACTACAATCCGGCGTGTTGGTCAGCTTTAGGGGCATGTAGAGTTGGGTGTCATCAGCATAGCAATGAAAGCTAACACCGTATTTGCGTATGATGTCGCCTAGCGGCAGCATGTAAATACTAAAGAGTGCAGGGCCAAGAACCGAACCTTGGGGGACTCCGCACGTTACCTTAACATAGTCCGAGGTCACATTGTTATGGGAGACGCATTGCATCCTGTCAGTAAGATAGGAGTTAAACCACGACAAGGCTAAGTCTGACATACCAATACGTGTTTTGATACGCTCTAATAAAATATTATGATCGACGGTATCGAAAGCAGCGCTAAGATCAAGAAGCAGCAACATAGATGACGCATCAGAATCCATCGTTAGCAGTAGATCATTAGTCATTTTTGCGAGGGCTGTCTCTGTAGAGTGATTTGCCCTGAAACCGGATTGAAAAAGTTCACAGAGATTGTTAGACACCAAGTGTTCATTTAGCTGCTGTGCGACAATTTTTTCGAGGATTTTCGAGATAAACGGAAGGTGGGACACCGGCCGGTAGTTTACCATGAGGTCAGGATCGAGGTTAGGTCTTTTGAGCAAAGGATGAATAACCGCTTTTTTGAATGCTAGTGGAACAGTGCCAGAGGAGAGTGATAAGTTTATAATATTTAGCACTGATGGACCTAATAATACAAAAAGCTCCTTAATAAGTTTCCCAGGAAATGGGTCAAGTAAACATGTTGTTTGTTTTGTCCCATTGACACATCTTAACAATTCCTCTAATGTTATTTCATCAAAGAGAGAGAAACTATTTTGGAGGGCGGTATCCTTCGTAGATACAGTCGTATCTGTGTTAATAGAACCCAGTTGTAGCTGCGATGCATTGTCTTTAATCTCCTTTCTAATGAGTTCAATTTTCTTATTAAAGAAATTCATAAAATCATCTGCTGAGTGGGTGGAGCTACTGGGAGGAGTCCCTTGTTGGGTTAGCGATGCTACTGTACTAAACAAAAATTTCGGATCATTTTTGTTGAGGTGGATGAGATTTGAGTAATATTTAGCTTTAGCTAGGGTAAGCATGTGTTTATAAGTTGTTAAACTATCACTCCATGCTTGATGGAAAACCTCAAGTTTAGTAGCGCGCCATTTGCGTTCCAGCTTTCTACATGATAATTTATGGGCTCTAGTTTCTTCTGTAAACCATGGGGTGCGCCTTTTAGGGGCTCTTTTAAGCTTTAGCGGTGCTATACTATCAATGGTGTCGCGCAGGGCGTCGTTAAAGTTGTTAGTGAGGTTATCAATAGAGCCGACATAGTTTGGGAATGGTGCCATTACCGAAGGCAGTAGGCCAGCAAGAGTCATCGTTGTGGCAGCATTAATGTTGCGGCTGCTATAGTAGTTATTATTATTAGTTTGTTGACAATGAGTCAGAACTTCGAATTTTATAAGGTAATGATCGGACATTACTTTAGTATACGGGAGTATCGTAACTTTGGAGGTGGTGACACCCCTGACCAGCACTAGAGCTATCGTATTTCCGTTGCGATGCGTAGGTTCATTTATTATTTGTGTACGACCACAGCTATCAATTATAGTCTGGAGCGCCATGCACTGAGGGTCCGATGGGGTATTCATATGGATATTAAAGTCCCCCATTATGATTATATTGTCGGCGTGCGTCACTAAATCAGCAACGAACTCTGAAAATTCACTGATGAAGTCCGAATTGGGTCCTGGGGGGCGGTAGATAACAGCCAGGTGGAGAGGCAGCGGTGTGACAAACCTCATAGTAAGCATCTCAAACGAGTTATATTTATTATTTAGGTTCGGGGTAAGATTAAAGTTTTTATTGTGGATGAGTGCAACTCCCCCACCCCTTTTAATGGGACGGGCAATATGCGCTCCCGCATAGCCAGAAGGAGACGCCTCACCCAGCGCAAAGAAATCGTCTGGTTTGAGCCAGGTCTCGGCGAGACCAATAACGTCAAGATTATTGTCTCTAATGACCTCATTAACTAATAACGTTTTGGAAGATAATGATCTTATGTTTAAGAAGCCCATATTATAGGTAGTGGGCTGTTTTGAGGAGTTTTTGTTGAAATTATCCGTAGTAGCAATATTAATAATGTTGTGTTTATTATGTGTAGTGCAATTTAAATAATTACGACCATATCTAGGAATTGATATGACGGGAATTTTCCGATTGTTTGCTTGATGTTGTGATAAACCGAACGCATCATAACTTGCCACCTCAGTAGAGTGCATGTCTACTTCTGACACAGAAAAAACATTTTTTGAGTTGTGTATTGTTCTAAAATAGTTGCTATGTGTGCAGGTATTATCCAGCCTGGCGCTGGCTAGTTCTATTTTAACTAACTTCTCACCCGGACTAGCGCTTCTTTGAGGATTAGCCTTTCGCTTTGTTGTTAGCCCCGCTCGGCATCCCCGCTTCTGCTTCCGCTCACACCGCTTACGTGTCTTCCGTTGACGGTCCACGCTGGTACTTAACTCCGCTGCTTTGGAGGCCGCTGGATGTAGCCAGCGAAGAATCCCCATGCTAGCGAGGAGGTCGAAAGTACCCGCATCTTTCAGCCTATAACGGCCCGATCTATCCACATCCAGAATCGTCTGTCGGTCGTATCTGATCACGAAGTGTTCACGCTGTGAGCCAGCCATGAAATAGACAGAATTGACGGGTATTTTTGCCAAATCGCTCTACACTTCCAAGAGCGTCTGCAAGCCGCTGCCATCAGGGCGCCGCCATCTCTCCATCCCAGTCACAGTATGTGTGCTGTAGAAAAACAGTATATACTGGAACCATTAGCTGCCAGTAGGTTACTGTATTTAAACGGTGAAAATTCTTACAGTGTATATATATATATATATATATATATATATATATATATATATATATATATATATATATATAAATAAGAGAAATACTTGAATTTCATTGTTCATTTATTTACGCATATACACACACATAACACTCATCTACTCATTGTTGAGTTAAGGGTTGAATTGTCCATCCTTGTTCTATTCTCTGTCACTATTTTTCTAACCATGCTGAACACCCTCTCTGATGATGCATTCTGCTTCGTCTCCTTGTTGTGTGCGCAGTTGTGCACTGCACTCTCTAAAAGCCGTAGATGTTATTGTCACATATGCATGTATAGTAGATGGCAGTATTGTCCTGTTTAAGAGTGTCACAACATTGCTGTTTACGGCAGA
Organism: Nerophis lumbriciformis; assembly: GCF_033978685.3. Taxonomy (NCBI): domain Eukaryota; kingdom Metazoa; phylum Chordata; class Actinopteri; order Syngnathiformes; family Syngnathidae; genus Nerophis; species Nerophis lumbriciformis. The sequence goes on along the minus strand of NC_084582.2, from coordinate 17,605,334 downwards.
CGAACTGCTTTACGGTAGACGAAAACGTGACTGCTGTTGTTGTGTGTTGTTACCCCCTGGGAGGACGTTAATGAAACTGCCTAACAATAAACCCACATAAGAAACCAAGAACTCGCCCTCGATCATTCTACAGTTATAACGTGATTGGCCAGGCACACTGTTTATATTGTGGAAAAGCGGACGTGAAAACAGGCTGTCGACACGTCACTCAGGTCCGCCTGAATTTCAGGAGATTTTCGGGAGAAAATTTGTCCCGAGAGGTTTTCGGGAGAGGCGCTGAATTTCGGGAGTCTCCTGGAAAATTCGGGAGGGTTGGCAAGTATGGATTAATGCCTTTTAATTTCGATCACAAACACAGACCCCTCTAGCTGACACTATTTATTTTTGTCATGAAATGTCAGTCAGGTCAGGTCTTGTTTTGAGTTTGTTCGTGTTTACCCATGTTTGGTGTTTTAGTTACTGTCGGGTGCCCTCATTTTGTTTGCATTTCCTGTTTTGTATTCATGCGTCCTCTCAGAAGTAAACTGTTTTTTGCTGCTCCTCTGTTAGTTTACTTTGAAGTCTGCTTTAGTTCTTCAGTAGTTGCATAACCTTCCCTATGCTGCAGTGCACCTCCTACTGCACTCGTCTTGTTTTTTTTTTTTTGTCCATTAAATGCATTTTTACCTCTACGCTGCTATCACAAGCACCAACCCAAACGTCACTATTATTAATTCCCCGGCTGACAATCGGCTAACTACTAATTAGACTTACAGACTTAGACTTCCTTTTTATTGTCATTCAAATTTGAACTTTACAGCACAGATAAGAACGAAATTTCGTTCCATAAGCTCATGGTAGTGCAGGATAAAAAAGCAATAAAGTGCATGTGTAAATAAATAAATATATATAAATGATATATAAATATATATATAAAATAAATAAATATATATAAATATATATTAATAAATAAATAGATTACTGTACAGATAAATATATTGCACTTTTTCACATGCGTGCACGTTTATGGATGTATGTTGTATTGTCTTTTTTATTCCAGCAAGTTAATCCATTTTGGGGGGAGTTGAGGGGATAATTTAATTATGATGCGTTCAAGAGTCTTACGGCCTGAGGGAAGAAGCTGTTACAGAACCTGGAGATTCTGCTTCGGAGGCTGCGGAACCTCTTTCTAGAGTCCAGCAGTGAAAACAGTCCTTGGTGGGGGTGGGAAGAGTCTTTGCAGATTTTCTGAGCCCTGGTCAGGCAGCGGCTTTTTGCCATCTCCTGGATAGGAGGAAGAGGAGTCCTGATGATCTTTTCCGCCGTCCTCACCACTCTCTGGAGAGACTTCCAGTCTAATTATGTGTCTCCATACACAGTGCGTAGAATCTCCCCTAAGATAATAATATTAATCGTTGTTATGGCAAATAAAATGCATTTCTTAGTTTTTTAAAGGGGAACTGCACTTTTTAGAATGTTGACGATCAGAGACAATCCTTATGTGAGACAAAAACATATGATTTTCTCTCTTTTTGTGCAGTCTAAATTGTAAAATAGGGCTTGTAGTAGACTGCTAACAATGGAGCCAATGTGAGTCATTTAGTTTGGCTATAATAAAGCCCTGTAATAAACATCCACAAACCCTCAACAATACTCCATTTACATATCGTAACCTGCATAGTAACCAAGTATTAGGGATATTGTTGTTATAAGAACTAACTAAGAGAAACTGTTTACAGTAACACCGCGCCTTGATCACGGAGATATATCTCCGTGATCAAGGCGCGGTGTTACTGTAAACAGTTTCTCTTGCGACTGCAATTATTGACATATTGAGCCGATAAGCTGTTACATCGCCTCTGAGTTGGTAAAAGTTTGTGCTGGTTTATAAATCATGTCTCACATTTTTATGGTAGAAGGGTGTGGTCATAAGCTGAGAAGTTGGTCATTCTGAAAGTAAATTTAGACCTGAAGACATTGCTAGGAAGAAGCGACTATATATTTGTCTTCTCCCACTTTTTGGTTTTGTTTTACCTGAGTGGGGATTATGATGAATTCATCATCTAAACGGACAGTACAGTGTCCTGAAAGATAAACATCTTATCAGTCGGCATCCAAGTGAGAGCAACTATGAACATAATACAATTTAAAAATAATAGTAATTTCTTGTCATTCACTTGGCACTACCGCTACATGACGCTTAGTGTTACACTATAGCTGGATCTGTCTAGCACCCAGCTTTTAAAACTTTCAGCTCATTCAGGCTAAAAAAATATAAGGTTCTGGATCATAATTTTTCCCAAAGTACAAAACACAAAACCAGTGAAGTTGGTACGTTGTGTTAATTGTAAATAAAAAACAAATACAATGATTCGCAAATCCTTTTCAAACTATATTCAATTGAATGCACTGCAAAGACAAGATACTTAACGTTTGAACTGGTAAACTTTGTTATTTTTTGCAAATAATAGCTCATTTGGAATTTGTTACCTGCAACATGTTTCAAAAAGAAGCAAAAAAGACTGAGAAAGTTGAGGAATGCTCACCAAACACTTATTTGGAACATCCCACAGGTGAACAGGCTAATTGGGAACAGGTGGGTGCCATGATTGGGTATAAAAGCAGCTTCAATGAAATGCTCAGTCATTCACAAACAAGGATGGGGCGAGGGTTACCACCCATCCATCCATTTCTACCGCTTATTCCCTTCGGGGTCGCGGGGGGCGCTGGAGCCAATCTCAGCTACAATCGGGCAGAAGGCGGGGTACACCCTGGACAAGTCGCCACCTCATCGCAGGAGGGTTACCACTTTATGAACAAATACGTGAGCAAATTGTCCAACAGTTTAAGAACACCATTTCTTAACCAGCTACTGCAAGGAATTTAAGGATTTCACCATCTACGGTCCTTAATATCATCAAAAGGTTCAGATAATCTGGAGAAATCACTGCACGTAAACGATAAGGCGGAAAACCCACATTGAATGCCCATGACCTTAGATCCCTCAAGCGGTACTGCATCAAAAAGTGACATCAATGGGTGAAGGATATCACCACATGGGCTCAGGAACACTTCAGAAAACCACTATCAGTAACTACAGTTCGTCGCTACATCTGTAAGTGCAAGTAAAAACTCTACAATGCAAAGCGAAAGCCATTTATTAACAACACCCAGAAACGCTGCCGACTTCGCTGGGCCCGAGCTCATCTAAGATGGACTGATGCGAAGTGGAAAAGTGTTCTGTGGTCTGACGAGTCCACATTTCAAATAGTTTTTGGAAACTGTGGACGTCGTGTCCTCTGGATCAAAGAGGAAAATAGCGTTATAGGCGCAAGGTTCAAAAGCCAGCATCTGTGATTGGTATGGGAATGTATTATATCTCAAGGCATGGTTAACTTACACATCTGTGAAAGCACCATTAATGCTGAAAAGTACATACAGGTTTTGGAGCAACTTATGTTGCCATCCAAGCAAAGTCTTTTTCATGGACGTGTGACACTTACAATTAGTAGTCACAATTGTTTTGTAAAATGAATGTGTAAATAGAGTATCCTAATTTAGTTCGAGGTATTTTCATATCTAAAGTCACAGTTTAAGTGTATGTTTCCAAGCTGAATGCCACAAGACATGTTATTCCGCCACGCCAGCAGAGGAAGCACTCCTATAGGAAAGGAGGAAAATGGGAGGTGCTTGTTAGTACTTCCGTGTCTCAGTCAGGTAACACCCTGAGATGACAACGCAATCAAGCACTTTGTGTCTCGTTTTTATTCCTATAAAACAGGTCGGTAAAGTGTGATAATATTAACACATTTGTCTCCAAGCAATTATAAGCGTTTCTGAAAATAGAAATATCGAAGTATGTTGTTAAAAGTGTGCATTTGTGATGAAATTTGTTATGTTCAATAAGCGATGTCTCCCTTTGTGTGCGAGCGCGTGGTTGGGCGGGAATGGCGGCGGCAGTGGAGACTTGTTAAAGATAAACTGTGATTGTTAAGAAGTATTATAGGTATAGTCAGGTAACAATGTGTGTAATTGTAATTGATTTATAATGACAAAAAAGCGTTCAAGAAAGCAGCAATATTAATAAGAAGCAATGTCAGGATACAGTACAAAGATGTAAAATGAAGATGTTCATTAAAGTAACAGTACCGCTACGTGATGTTTTTACACAAGAAATATAGTGTTGGGGTATGTAACGATCAATCCTCCATGTTTTTGTGGATTTGTTTTATAATTTCAAAAGTAAGGATGTCATTGTTTAACAATGTGAATGAAAAATGGGGAATTGAAATAACATTATCGAAACTATTTGAAAGTGATTAAAAGCACAATAGAAATGCAAATGAGAGTAAAGAAGTCAAGAAATGTTTAATAAAAAAAAGTCAGGTCACACCCTGAGATGACAACGCAATCAAGCACTTTGTGTCTCGTTTTTATTCCTATAAAACAGGACACACCACATCGAACACTGGGACCAGGCTACTCAGTGCGAGGCCTGTAACAGACGCCCCTGCTTATTTCAGCAAGACAATGCCAAGCCACATTCTGCACATGTTATAACAGCGTGGCTTTGTAGTAAAAGAGTGAAGGTACTAGACTGGCCTGCCTGTAGTCCAGACCAGAAATGTGTGGCGCATTATGAAGCGTAAAATACGACAAACGAAGACCTCGAACTGTTTATTTTTGATTTATTGAAACTTTTATTAGTAGATTGCACAGTACAGTACATATTCCGTTTAATTGACCACTAAATGGTAACACTCGAATAAGTTTTTCAACTTGTTTAAGTCGGTGACCACGTAAATCAATTCATGGTAAAACATGTTGAACAACTTATGCTGTTCATCAAGCAAGAATGGGAAATAATTCCACCTGAAAAGCTTCACAAATTGGTCTTCTCAGTTCCCAAACGTTTACTGAGTGTTGTTAAAAGGAAAGGCCATGTAACACAGTGGTAAAAATGCTCCTGTGCCAACTTTTTTGCAATGTGTTGCTGCCATTAAATTCCAAGTTAATGATTATTTGCACAAAAAAAAAAAAATCTCAGTTTGAATGTGTCATTAAATATATTGTCTTTGCAGTCTATTCAATTGAATATAAGTTGAAAAAGATTTGCAAATCATTGTATTCTGTTTTTTATTTACGATTTACACAACATGCCAACTTCACTGGTTTTGGGTTTTGTAGTCGCCATTGCTCTCATGAAGTCTGCCATAATTAGTTGTAGTTGTTCTTGTTAAAATAAATAGCGGACTTTGCGATGCGCTCTGTGAAATCAATGTGTCCAAAAAATGTTCCGGCAATGCTTAGAATGACCAAAATACTTAAATATTACATGTCACTTTGTCATGACTGTCCATGCTACTACATTACAAGTATACTTCCTAGGGTTGTCCTGATAACAATATTTTGGTACTGGTACTAGAACCAAAACATATTTTGATACTTTTCTAAAGAAAGGGGACCAAAAAATGGCACTATAGGCTTTATTTTTATACAATATATTATGGTACATCAAACATACACTGAATAAAATTATAAATGCAACACTTCTGTTTTTGCTCCCATTTTTCACAAGTTAAACTCAAAGTTCTTAAACTTTCACTATATACACAAAATACCTTTTCCTCTCAAATATTGTTCAGAAATCTGTGTAAATCTATGTTAGTGATTATTTCCTCTTTGCCAAGATAGTCCATCCCACCTCACAGGTGTGGCATATGATTATTGCGCAGGTGTGTCTTAGGCTTGCCAAAATAAAAGGCCAGTCCAAAATGTATCACACAGCACAATGCCACAGATGTTGCAAGTTTTGATGGGGCGTGCAGTTAGCATGCTGATTGCAGGAATGTCCACCAGAGCTATTGCCCGTGAATTGAATGTTCTTTTATATCCAATAAGCCGCCTCCAAAGGCTTTTTCAGAGAATTTGGCAGTACATTCAACCGGCCTCACAACCGCGGACCATGTGTAACCACACCAGCCCAGGACCTCCACATCCAGCAGATGCGCTTTCATGATCGTCTGAGACCAGACACCCGAACAGCTGCTGCAACAATTGGTTTGCATAACCAAATAATTTATCCATAAACTGTGAGAAACTGTCTCAGGGAAGCTCATCTGCATGTCCGTTGTCCTCATTGGGGTTCGTCGTCGTAACCGACTTGAGGAGGCAAATCCTCACATTCGATGGCGTCTGGCACGTTGGAGAGGTGTTTCTGGTTTTCACTGTTTAGGTCAGTGGTCACACCACATACTGACTGCTTTTGTGAGGCCCCAGGACCTCAGTAAAGCAAAATTGCACATTTCAGAGTGGCCTTTTATTGTAAGGTACTAGTATATAAATTGTGTTGACATTGTTAAACTGTCAATAGCACGTGCCATAAATACATTGAATATTGTATAGTTATTACAGTACATGTGATCTGTATTGGTTGTGTATTAACCAATTTCACTCATGGATGATCGGAATCGGCAGCATAAAAGCCTTATCAGAACATCCTTAATTTGAAGTTATGCGGGGATAACAAATTACAAATACACAAATGGTACTGAGCGGGCTTGATAACTAGTCAGGATAACTTTTGGCCGCCTCCATGGCGAGGTGTTCGGGCATGCCGGAGGCCCACGGGTAGACACACTACAGGGATTATGTATCGCTGTTGGTCTGAGAACGCCTCAGTGTGCCCGCCGGTGGAACTGCAAGAGGTGGCTCGAGGCTTGGATGTCTGGGCTTCCCTATTGAGATTGCTACACCTGTGACCTGGACCCAGATTACATGGATTGATCGATGTACGGAAATACAAATAGGTCACTATTATTCTTAATTGATCAATGATACAAAAATGTCACTTTCTCTCAGCAAAGTTTAACCTTCCACCACTCTGTGATTCCCAATATGTTCCTTCAAAGATGCAAGTACAGCTCTCACCTTGTGGGACTAAAACGCTCGGAGTATTAGTAGGACCAAGGCTATGAGATCTCTTCCAGGAGAATGTTTACTGCAAATTACTGTAAAATTATGAATGCTGCAGCAAATTTCTGGATTTTCTTCCCGGGTCCACAAGCTTACATTTTACCTCATCACATCAGACCAATGGAATTGTTTACATTTAGTCTAACACACTGACACAATTATTCAGTAAGGCATTTAACATAATGCATTCATTGTCACCATTGATAAGCTTTCAAGTTGAAGGCGATCGACTTGACTATTAAAAATGGGAATAGAGCTGTTGCACAGAACGGAAACCCACAACGATCAACGGGGTTAAACGGGTTGGAATGCTGGGTGTTGAAGACGATGCATACAGCACAAGCTCAGAGGCAATTATTCCTTGAGACGACAGTATAAATGAGTCTGGATGAGGGTGAAGACAGCTCTCAATTACTTTTCCGGTAAGCCATTGTGTGTTTTGTTAAAGGCACTGGCTTTTTTAAATTGTGAGATATCAATTAATCAATTTATTTATTTGGAACATATTAAAACCTCACAAGCCCACATTTTTGCTCAAGTTATCAACTGCCCAAAAGGAGTGGGATGAAGCAGAGCTTGTCTGGTCCCACCCCTGTGCCATAAGCAGCATGAAAGAAAGAAACAAATAAAGAAAGAAAGCGAGAGAGAATGAAAGAAATAAATGAACCCCACATGACCAAACACTTGGCAACTCGCAACAGAGGCAAGGAAAAACCCCCCTGTGGGTAGAAACCTCGGAGAGAACCCAGGCTCTGTGGGGTGGTGGTTTGTCTCAACCAGTTGTTTAGAGGGACAGAGGGTAGTGATAGATAAAACATAGCAATGTCCAAAAGGAGTAGGATAAAGCAGAGCCTATGTGATTTTACCTCTGTCCCATAATGGGTATCTCATGGTAATATCAGACACTTTACTTCAACAGGTATTTAGTATGTTTTGTAAATACTATCTGTTTGTACTGTTTCTTAAACTGACTCATATTAGTACATTGTTTGAGTTATTTAGTTAATCCATTCCGGTTTAATCCCACCTAGAGATACACTAAATGCTTTTAAAGTTGTGTGTGTACATTAACGCTTTAGGTTCTATAATGATAATTTTGGGGATATGATTATTTCCCATAATTTAGACAAGATGCATCCAATCCTTCAGGACATAGGCTTGATCTACAAGTCTATCAAACACTACCATTTCGTACAGCTTGTCGTTTTATGCATTGATAAAATGCTACAGTAACCTCTTCTGTACTGCTGCTTGATCCTTCCATTATCGTATGAAAAAGATGCATACGCAAAGGCTCTATAGGCATATTTCAGTCGTTTTTTTCCTCAAATAAACAGTGATATAGGAAAACACATGCCAACGAGATCAACTTTCAGAGAAAAAAACAGCCACCCGGCAAAAGAAAAACACACAATGCCTCTTTTTTTTTTTAATAATACAAAGCGTTCCTTTTCTTTGTTGAGTTCTTCACAAGTTACACTAAAACTCAGCACAATCAGGGTTTATTGTTCCAAACCATAGAGTTGTAAGCTTCACTGAACTCTACGGCTTAATGAAAATGTAGATTTAGTGTTTTGTCTTTTCCACTACCAGTCGAGTAGAGATTTATTAAACCGCTTCATTTGCAACACTTTGGCGTTGATTTTTAGGAGCATAATCCATAAATGAAAAATTACAGCCTGGAAAAAGAAAAATCAGTCTGCTAGTCCAAAGGCAATCAAACCAAAACAGTCCCTGAATATCCATCATAAAATAATATAGTCATCACAATGTTTACTACAGGGGTGTCAAACTCATTTTAGCTCAGGGGCCGTATGGAGGAAAATCTACTCCTAACTTGAGGTTGTTTTCTTTGTTTTGCTTTGGCCAAAAGTAGGACAAGCACATTTTTGAAACTGTACAAATCACAAATAATCCTCTTGACAAAACACTTCAAGTGAGTTGTAAATTCTTAGAAAAAAATTGGTGGAGTTTCAAAACACAATGATAAAAAAATGGCCTTCACTCGGGAGCCTATCCCAGCTGCACTCAGGCGGAAGGCGGGCTACACCCTGGACAAGTTGCCACCTCATTGCAAGGCCAACGAAGAGACAACATTCACACACAGGGGCTAATTAAGTGTTGCCAATTAGCCTATCCCCAGGTGCGTGTCTTTGGAGGTGGGAGGAAGCCGGAGTACCCGGAGAGAACCCGCACAGTCATAGGGAGAACATTCAAACTCCACACAGAAACACTCCCAACCTGGGAATCGAACACAGGACCTTCCTGCTGTGAGGCACGAGCACTAACCTCTGCTGCACTGTGCTGGATTTACAATTGTAGGACTAACAATTAGTCCTAAAAAGTATGTCCAATTCTGTAGATACAGGGACAGTATGTATATCAAAATGTTCATTTTCTAACCCCAGTACAGTAAGAATAGTACAACTAAGAGATGCCACAAATGTATCCTAATTAATTAATTTAATGTGTCAAAGCTTAGCTTTAGATGGTTTGAATGCATTTTTGTAGTAGTTTATAGTCTGTACATTTGCATGCATTTACACAGACACAAACTGGCAGATTCTAGATATAGTTTGGTTTTCCCAGTTTTCACCTTTCAGCAATGTGTGAAAATAATGCATTGGAATCCCTACTATACATCAGTGATACGTTGGCTTTGGAACACTTTGTACTCTCCTCCATTTGAACCTCACAAACTTCCAGTGCTTTTTAAAAGTAAATTCACAGACGGTCACGATGATTACTTTCTCAACAGAAATGTGGTAAAAAAGTCGGTATTATCTAATTCAAACGCTCAAAAAGGGCACAAACCATCTGCCTGGATGTCAACATCTGAGTTGTGTAGGTGGCTGCAATGAAATATTAAACAAGGTCAAGTGAATCTATCAGGCTTCATGCGGTTTCTTTTCAACAGTGTTATTCACATTCGGTCATTTTTCACCACACTTACTATTTTCATACAATTTGACTTCAAACTCTTTTTGTGTGTGACTTTTTGGGATATTTTCATCCATTCATTAATTTTCTCCAGCGCTTGTTCCTTTCAGGGACAGCTGTGCTGCAGCCTGTCCCACTTCTGGTCAGCTGTCAATTGCAGGGCAGGTATAAACAAACAACCATTCACAGTCACATTCATACCTATAACATAGATACCGTTCAACAATATTAAGTAGCACATATCAATCATTGATCATCACAAATAAATGATTGTTAATATATCCAGAAATTAATGAGAAATAGGACAATTCTGTAAAAAACTAGTATTTTTTTGTGACCGTCTCTCACTGTCGGGGTTCCATGGACCACCAAGAACTGACATGACTGGAGCAGTTTTGACTTTGTTTTATTATTTCAATAAAACGTTTGTTCAGGTCGGGTCGTTTTTCAGCCTTCCTCTTCCCACTGCTCGCTCTTCCGGTTCGCTTTTCAGCCTTCCACCTCGTCTCCGTATGCCTCTAGCTCTCTTCCGTGCTGCATCCATTGCTGGCCTCCACTTGTTGATTTTTCTCCACCTTCTGCTTCCCTGTCCTCCTCTGCTGCCCCCTTTTTATTCAGTGACAGAGGATTATATAATTGTGCCCAGCTGGGCGATCCACGCAACTGAGATTTATTACAGCGTCGATCCCGGCGCGCCCCGCCTCGCCGCTGGTCACGCCTCCTCGCCGCCATCTTGGAGTCAGCCCCGGCGTGCCCTGCCTCGCTGTCGGTCTGCCGGTCACGCCTCCCCACATTTTTATTTACATATTAAATTTCAATGTTTTTGACCTACTTTATCCTAATTTAATGGTTTTACCTATTTGAACGTGTTTGTTTTCAATTTATTACTAACTATTTATATTGTATTTATTACTCTAACTTGTATTTCATCTCTATTTTAACATATTTAATCATTTATTTTCTTAACACTACACAAGCTGTCGTTTTATGTACAATATTTCATTCCCTTACACCAGGGGTATCCAAACGTTTTCCACTAAGGGACACAAACTGAAAAATAAAATTATGCAGGACCATTTTCAAGACCAGTACATAATATTAATTTTTAGAAAGAAAAAAATGTCCTGCAGGATCTACTTTATGTTAGCGTCAACATTTCAACTTTCTCTGCTCCATTACAACTCTATTATTCAACTTTTTTTCAAATAAATTTTTTACAGAATGTGCCTTTAGAATATTAGCAAATGGCCCCCAGGCCTTACTTTAAACACAATTGCCTTAAAACAAATGTTCCTTTTTTAAAAAGTAAGTGGACAACATTTGAATGACAAAATGTAAGCAAATGAAATATTGTAAGTATCAACACGTAAAAACATTGGGAGTGAATTCATTATTAGGAACAGAAAATAAAAAGGGGTAGGAATAAATAACTGTGTCTTCTTCCTCCTTCTTTTCAGAGATACACTATATTGCCAAAAGTATTTGGCCACCCATCCAAATGATCAGAATCAGGTGTCCTAATCACTTGGCCCGGCCACAGGTGTATAAAATCAAGCACTTAGGCATGGAGACTGTTTCTACAAATATTTGTGAAAGAATGGGCCGCTCTCAGGAGTTTAGTGATTTCCAGCGTGTGCCACCTGTTCAACAAATCCAGTCGTGAAATTTCCTCACTCCTAAATATTCCAACTGTCGGCTTTATTATAAGAAAATGGAAGAGTTTGGGAACAAAGTGGTAGGCCACGTAAACTGACAAAGAGGGGTCAGCGGATGCTGAAGCACATAGTGCAAAGAGGTTGCCGAATTTCTGCACAGTCAGTTGCTACAGAGCTCCAAACTTCATGTGACCTTCCAATTAGCCCACGTACAGTACGCAGAGAGCTTCATGGAATGGGTTTCCATGGCCGTGCAGCTGTATCTAAGTCATACATCACCAAGTCCAATGCAAAGAGTCGGATGCAGTGGTGTAAAGCACGTCGCCACTCGACTCTAGAGCAGTGGAGACGCATTCTCTGGAGTGATGAATCACGCTTTTCCATCTGGCAGTCTGATGGACGAGTCTAGGTTTGGAGGTTGCCAGGAGAACGGTACATTTTGGACTGCATTTGGTGGAGGAGGAATTATGATGTGGGGTTGTTTTTCAGGAGTTGGGCTTGGCTTCTTAGTTACAGTGAAAGGAACTTTGAATGTTCCACAGGATACCAAAACATTTTGGACAATTCCATGCTCCCAACATTGTGGGAACAGTTTGGAGCGGGCACCTTCCTCTTCCAACATGACTGTGCACAAGTGCACAAAGCAAGGTCCATAAAGACATGGATGACATAGTCTGGTGTGGATAAACTTGACTGACCTGCACAGAGTCCTGACCTGAACCCGATAGAACACCTTTGGGATAAATTAGAACCGAGACTGAGAGCCAGGCCTTCTCGACCAACATCAGTGTGTGACCTCACCAATGCGCTTTTGGAAGAATGGTCGAAAATACCTATAAACACACTCCGCAACCTTGTGGACAGCCTTCCCAGAAAAGTAGAAGCTGTAATAGCTACAAAATGTGGACCAACATCATATTGAACCCTATTGGTTAGGAATGGGATGGCACTTCAAGTTCATATGTGAGTCAAGGCAGGTGGCCAAATACTTTTGGCAATATAGTGTATGTTGAATTGAGTCAAAACGTTTGGACAACCCTGTAATAACCAAACAAATATAAAAGAACAAATACAGGAGCAGAAATTTTAAAACATTTTTAAAACAGAACATTAAAAAAAGACAATAAAAGAGACGTACGACCATGCTATAAGTGGTCACATACTTGATAACATTTTGTAACCATTCTTGGGGTTAGTTTTGAATGCTGTGTATAATGAGTCTCTGATGGTGATCAGTAAAGAGTAGTTGCTCTGACCCACGCCATTGTTTGTCCAAATGTTGTTCGCCTATAAGGTATCTCACCAGCTTTTGCTCTGGTGCCAATTCCACCCACATGCTTTGATAAAATTCTTCAAAGGGGGTAGAGCAAGTTCATACAAAACTTAGACACGCATTTTAAAAAACAATGTGTTTCTAAAACAAGAGCATGGCATACCAATACACCCCTGCATGTGGTAGTAAAAAAAAAGAAGAAGCTATTCTTGCGTTTCTCTCTTTTCCTACTCAGTATTAAACCCAATTTGATAATGCGCAATATTTTTTTTTTTCCAATTAAAGACTACTGTTGAAACTACTTGACTAAATTAGCAAACTAATACATCTGATATTTGCCAAATGATTATTATGCACTGCATCTTTAAAACTACTGCAGCACATATTGTGTTAATTTAGTTCCTCGGTGTAGTTACACAATCACATTTTCCCCAGTCACGGTCCGTGCCAGGTAAAAATCTCCCGCATACATACATGATGTACTATGCATGTTGTGACACTTGGTTTCCTGCATTCATATTTCTTTCAACATTTCCAAAACTTTCCAAGCCGTGACCTTTGTAAATATGCATAAATGAAATATGAAAAAAAACAAAAAACATTGGAATGGCACAGAGAGTTACTTGTTCAACTCTTTGGCCTCACTAAAGAGTGCAGCGCTGCGTGAGTACTGTTTGTCTCTGTGCTGCCATTGGATGTGAGAGGTCACAGCTGGAGGCAAAACTCTGCTGTTCTGTGTGGAGAGGCTGCTTGTTACAGACCCCTGCTTCGCTGTTTCTCTAATGAACTCTTTCTCTGCAGCCTTCTCTTCTATTGTTAAGCATTTAGGCACAAAAACACCGAGATGCAGTGTGACGGTACATCGGGAGGAAACAGACACAGCAACGGCAATTATATGTAATTCTCCTGCTTGTTATGACCCAGAGAAAAAAAAACCTGCGTTATATTGCTCCCTCTGCCAAGCTCAAAAGTGACGGCTGCATAGGGTCCGAATTTAGTATGGGTTGTACTTGTATAGCGCTTTTCTACCTTCAAGGTACTCAAAGCGCTTTGACACTACTTCCACATTTACCCATTCAGACACACATTCACACACTGATGGAGGGAGCTGCCATGCAAGGCGCTAACCAGCACCCATAGTAGTCTATAATGGATCCGGTGCTGTGATGAAAAAGACGCTTCTGGAATATTTGATAGATTTTTCATATTGTGTAATGTTGCCTTTACCCATTCAAACAGAAGTTGAAGTTGTGTCATATTGATTTTATGACAACTTGTAGTAAGGATCGGGAAGATCTGATCCGGTATCGTTACCGGATTCCGGAAATGTCCAATGAGGAGATTTCTGATTTGCTGATAATAGGGCAGCACGGTGGGATAGGGGTTAGCGCGTGTGCCTCACAATACGAAGCTCCTGGGTTCGATCCTGGGCTCGGGATCTTTCTGTGTGGAGTTTGCATGTTCTCTCCGTGACTACGTGGGTTCACTCCGGGTACTCTGGCTTCCTCCCACCTCCAAAGACATGCACCTGGGGATAGGTTGATTGGCAACACTAAATTGTGTGAATGTGAGTGTGAATGTTGTCTGTCTATCTGTGTTGGCCCTGTGATGAGGTGGCGACTTGTCCAGGGTGTACCCTGCCTTCCGCCCGAATGCAACTGAGATAGACTCCAGCACCCCCCGCGACCCCGAAAGGGACAAGCGGTAGAAAATGGTTGGATGGATGGATGATAATGATTCAGCAAGTGTTTGCCTGCCGGCTAAAAACTGTGGAACATTAACGTGTAGGAAGCAGGTATTATTATTTTCTGATGAGCTTTGCAGATTTTCAACTGGATTTAAATCCGGACTATTTGCAGACCATGACATGGACCTGAAGTATCTTCTTTCTTTAAAGGAAGCTTTTTTGTTTGTTTTTATTTATTTTTTACAGTTTTTGCTCTATAGCAGTGGTTCTTAACCTTGTTGAAGGTACCGAACCCCACCAGTTTCATATGCACATTCACCGAACCCTTCTTTAGTGAAAAATAAAATGTTGTTTTTTTTCAAATTCAAGACAAAGTTATATGTTTTTGGTAACACTTTAGTATGGGGAACATATTCTAAGTAACAAAGACTTAATTTAGAGTTTTTTGGACACTAGGGGAACATATTCTATGGAACAAAGACTTAATTTAGAGTTATTTGGTTAGGGTAAGGGTTAGAGGGTTAGGGCCAGGGTTAGAGGATTAGGGTTATAATAAGGCCATGCCGAATAAGGCATTACTTAATAATGACTAGTTAAGAGCCAATATGTTACTAATTTGCATGTTAATAAGCAACTAATTAATGGTGAATATGTTCCCCATACTAAAGTGTTACCATGTTTTTTTACTGGTGCACAAAATGAACCGTGCATGAACATCACCTTGTTCAAAGAACAAAACCAACACAGTGCATAAACTCACAACAAATTACACACCTGCAAATCAGTCTGACTTCTGCTGTTGTCGTATCCGTAATACGCCAATAGGGAGAAGTTTTTATTTACATGATGAGTCGGGTGTGTTTTGACCTCCGCCGAACCCCTGAGGCCGACTCACCAAACCCCTAGGGTTCGATCGAACCCAGGTTAAGAACCACTGCTCTATAGCAAGATGAATTATCTTCTTGAACAATTATTACTGACTACAACAATACTGTATATGTTCCTGATTTATTTTAGTGTTTCCTAAAGTCAGAAAGTTGCCATTTGAAATGACTATAGTTTTGTGTCATGCATATCTGATTGTTTTTTTCTACAAAGTCAAACAACTGAATGAGCATCCTCCAAGACTGGTGATTCCTTTTTTCCAGAGGTTGTATGTAGTAAAGAAAAGGGAGGTGACACGCAAAAAGTCAATTTACATGATCATATAATACATGTAACAGAATAGCTTGTTTGCAGGTTCTCTTTGAGCTGACACATTCCGGATCCGTTTACTTTCGTTGAGGTCTGTGCTCTATTTTTCTGAAATGACCTCCTGCAGATTTACACATCCCGTTTCTTCTTTTTCTGTGATGTCGTATTAGCAGCACTAATACTATCCATCCATCCATCCATTTTCTATTGCTTGTCACTTTCGGGGTCGCGGGGGCACTAATACTAATAAAACAATAAAACATAAAAAAGTTAAACTTGCTATACATGCACGTTTCATGCCATCAATCATGTTTTTCCCCCAGCATATTTAGGTTAATGAAGCTCAAAATTTTACTAGAAATATATATCTATACTTCCTGCTGATTTAAAAGCACATTTTCCCAAACTTAGGGTCGGAAACCAAAATTGGTTGCTTGTCAACGTTTCAATGTGTGCAATATTTTATTTATCGTCATGTACATATATTATTTTTCTTGGCAATTATCATATTTTATTTAGTAGGCCTGGGTCCCAAGCAGGAAGCACATGTATTGGAATTTAGGCTCAATAAGTCCAAAATGTTGACATTCACATGTGCGACGGAGGTTTCTCGTCTGTTCATTGTCTGTTCAGCGACCTCTCCCCCGTTTGCCCTGTAGATTGTTCTCATCTCAGTGTCTGTTTGGTTGTTTCAGGAAGCAAGAATAGGCAAAACATTTTTTTTCCAGTTAATCTTTTAAATTGTATTAAAGATACATTCAATTGTGTAGGACACTTTACTTGGTAACAATGTTATTTTATATTCAATAGTAGCAATTGATTTTTTTGTTAAATTAAAGGAGCTGTTTCCAATATTTAGACAATGATGCTTGGAGGGCGCTAATTTTCCAATGTATTTTAAGCCTTATATCATGCCTTCTTACGGCTTCTGGGACATAATGATGTAAAGACGTAGGTACGTATATAACATGTGCACACGCATTAGCTTTGGGTGTTGTTAGACACTGATATGGATTTGGATCATGAGTGTTAGCTATCATTGAATGTATATTCTATACTGATCAACAATATAGATGCAACACTTTTGTTTTTGCTCCCATTTCTCATGAGTTGAACTCAAAGATCTAAAACTTTTATTATACACACAAAATACCTATTCCTCTCAACTTTTGTTCACAAATCTGTCTATATCTGTGTTCGTGAGCACTTATTATTTGCCAAGATAACCCATCCCACCTCGCAGGTGTGGCATGTCAAGATGCTGATTAAACAGCATGATTATTGCACAGGTGTGCCTTAGGCTGCCCACAATAAAAGACCACTCTGAAATGTGCAGTTTTGCTTTATTGAGTTCCTTGGGGATCACAAAAGCAGTCAGTATCTGGTGTGATCACCATTTGCCTCACGCAGTGCAACACATTTCCTTTGCATAGAGTTGATTAGGTTGTTGATTGTGGCCTGTGGGATGTTGGTCCACTCCTCTTCTAAGGCTGAGCGAAGTTGCTGGATATCGGCAAGAACTGGAACACGCTGTTTTATGGAATCCATAGCATCCCAAACATGCTCAATGGGTGATATGTCCGATGAGTATGCTGGCCATGAGAGAACTGAGATGTTTTCAGCTTCCAGGAATTGTGTACAGATCCCTGAAACATGGGGCCGTGCATTGTCATGCTGCAACATGAAATGATGGTCTCGGGTGAATGGCACAATAATGGGCCTCAGGATCCTGTCACGTTATCTCTGCGCATTCAAAATGCCATCACTAAAATGCACTTGCGTTCGTTGTCCATAACAAACGCCTGACCATACCATAACTCCAACCGCAACATGGGCCACTCGATTCACAACGTTGACATCAGCAAACCGCTGTCCCACATGACGCCACACACGCTAACTGCCATCTGCCATGAGCAATGAAAACCGGGATTCATCCGTAAAGAGAACACCTCTCCAACGTGCCAGTAGTCATTGAATGTGAGCATTTGCCCACTCAAGTCGGTTACGAAGACAAACTGCAGTCAGGTCGAGACCCGATGAGGACGACGAGCATGCGGATGAGCTTCCCTGAGACGGTCTTAGACAATCATAGAGGTGCACCGGCTGGATGTGGAGGTCCTGGGCTGCTGTGGTTACACATGGTCTGCGGTTGTGAGGCTGGTTGGATGTACTGCCAAATTCTCTACATTCATCTTTGGAGACGGCTTATGGTAGCGAAGTGAACATTAAATTCCTGGGCAACAGCTCTGGTGGACGTTGCTGCAGTCAACATGCCGACTTCAGACTCCCTCAAAACTTGCGACATATGAGGCATTGTGCTGTGTGATAAAACTGCACATTTCAGAGTGGCCTTTTATTGTGGGCTGCCTAAGGCACGCCTGTGCAATAATCATGCTGTTTAGTCAGCATCTTGATATGCTACACCTGTGAGGTAGAATGGTTTATCTTTGCAAAGAAGAAATGCTGACTAACACAGATTTAGACAGATGTGTGAACAATATTTGAGAGGAATAGGTATTCTGTGTATATAGTAAACGTTTTAGATCTTTGAGTTCAACTCGTGAAAAATCTGAGAAAAAACAAAAGTGTTGCGTTCATAATTTTGTTCAGTGTATCATAACAACAACATGGCTGCACATTTTTCGTTGCTTCACTTAGACTGCTTTTGTATGTATGCACGCGGTCTCTGTCTGTACGTGTTGCAGAGACAGGGTAAGTGACTGCCGTAAACATCATTTAGTAATTGTTGAAAAAATGGACAGTTTTAAAACAAATGTGTTCTGGTAACATAAGCTAGCCAATGGTGTTCTTATTATATTTTGTGATTTGAAAAATATAACTGTGAGCAAGTTGCAAACAGCCGTTTTAATGGAGTAATCCCATAAAACACCATTCATAGTCTCTATTAGTGTTACTTTTCGGTACTTTTGTTAATAAAGGTGACCACAAAAAATTTCATTCTTGGCTTTATTTTAACAAAAAAAACCTTAGGGTACATTAAACATATGTTTTTTAATGGAAGTGTATCCTTAAATAAAATAGTAAACATACTAGACAACGTGTCTTTTAGTACAACTCCTAGTTTAGCTGCTGAAATATGCAGTAACATATTCTGTCATTTTCCATTCTATTACTTTGTCAAAATTATTAAGGACAAGTGGTAAAAAAATGTATCATTAATCTACTTGTTTATTAACTGTTAATATGTGGTTATTTTCTGTTTCAACATGTTCTATTTACACTTCTGTTAAAATGTAATAATCACTTATTCTTCTGTTTTTTGATACTTTACATTAGTTTTGGATGATACCATACATTTGGGTATCAATCCGATACCAAGTAGTTACAGGATCATACATTGGTCATATTCAAAGTCCTCATATGTCCAGGGACATATTTCCTGACTTTATAAAGATAATATACAATTAAAAAAAAAGAAAGAAGATTTTCTGATTCTAAAAAATATTGATGTAATCATAGTGGTATCGAATAGATACGCTATCATACTTAGTATCATTACAGCGGATGTTTGGTGTAGATCCAGCAGTAGCGTTTGTTTGTATTGTAGCGTCCTGGAAAGGTTGGTGCTGCAGGGGATTCTGGGAATTTGTTCTGTAGTGTTTATGTTGTGTTGCGGTGCAAATACTCTCCCAAAATGTGTTTTGTCATCGTTGTTTAGTATGGTTTGACTATATGGCACATCTTTATGACAGTATTGGCGTTGTTCATACGGTCACTCTTAGCGTGACATGTATGGCTGTTGACTAAGTATGCCGATACTTTGGCACGTGTTGCAGCCATGAAATTCTAAGTTAATTATTATTTGCAAAAAAAAATAAAGTTTATGAGTTTGAACATCAAATATGTTGTCTTTGTAGTGCATTGAATTGAATATGGGTTGAAAAGGATTTGCAAATCATGTATTCCGTTTGTATCTACATCTAACACAATTTCCCAACTCATATGAAAACGGGGTTTGTATATAAATGCACATAATCCAAATTGAAACTGCATTTCTATCATATGTGCAAAAAAAATCTCTGTTCAGCGCCATATAGATTACACACCCACACACCCTAGTCAATATTATTGTGAATATATATGTTTTAATTCCTTTGTGCACCAATTCATTGGAATGTCCCTTAAATAAAATGAAAGTAATGTTTTCTTTGTCCGTATATTTTTTGCACTATTGGCAAGACCATAAACAGTATGTTGGTTTTTAGCATAGTCTAAAAGCGTATGCACAATTATAATGAAACAAAAATTACCTGTGCAGAATAGATCGCTTATCAAGAGCTTTGTGAGTTTTTCTTGGTCAGCCTGCAACATGTAGCAAATCAATGAGAGTACAAAAGTGTCAATGAGAGGCCAAAACTCAATTCCTCACGCTCTCAAATGCAGCACTTGTCTCTCACATATCAATACGCATTTGTAGCGCTAGATCAGCATTAATGAAGTCTGTCCCTTTCTCTGTTCACACCTTTTTATTGTGTATCGACATTTCTTTCTAGCCTTGTGATAACGTCGTATAAATCACTTTTATGGAGGCAGCAAATAAAGTGGTAACTACAGCTGTTGAAAGGCCGTCAGAGGCAACAAAGCTTGTAAAAATAAGAAAAACGTGTTAAGATTCCTTTTGACAACTACTTTCCAGACGAGTGAGACAAACTCCAAAATAGTTTCCGCCGTCTTTCTATCTCATGTTTGGCAGAAGAGGCATATTTTACTAGAGGAACTGAAATCTAGCTGTTGTTTAAGCTGCAGGTGCGGAGCAGTATAGAACATCTGGATCTGTGTTTTTTGCCAGAAAGGAAACATTAAGAGTGATAAGCCAAAGCAAAATGGATCGGCATCTGTCCTCCGTGTTTAATGCGGGCCGACCTCGCCGGTGTGATGTAGATGAACGTCACCTCAGCAGCACCTCGGGTGATTAAGCGCACACTGTTTGTGAAAGATTGTATAAACAAACAGGTGTCCTCCACTCCCTCTGCAGCTCATTATATGCCTGCACATTTTGATTTTATTGCATCTTTATCCGCTGCATGGTGACTATTTTGAAAGCAAGTCTGCAAAGTGACCAGCAATCGTTATGTATGTGTCTCTTAGTAAGAGTTAGTATTTGTTGTGCACCAACTAGCAGTCTAACTGGCCTTTTTTCCCCCCCCGTCTCTAATGGGGTGGGTAGAAAACAGTTTTATCTCCTGGCTGTAAAATGTGACTGTACGCTGCAGGCAGAGCGTGCTGTTTAATGGCAGGTGAGAGAGAATTCCTCATGGAAAGGACAAAAACAGGACACACACCAATCTCCGCTGTTGCATTTCAACATTTTGTGGGCTTGAACAAAGGATGCCTGCCAAGGGAGCTGACACAAAAAGACAAGGAGAAAATTCCATGACAATACAATGCACCTTGAAAGCTATTGTTACTACTTAGGAGGTGAGGTGTTATTGGAGATGTGGTGTTTTTGTGCATACGCTCGCTTATGAGCTTTTGTAAGAGTTGTAGTGTAGGTGGCTCTACGGCAGGCTCCTAAACCACCGCATCAGCATGTCTCTTGCGACCATCCAGCTTAGACATTCAACATGAAAATTCAAAAGAACTTATTTCCATTTGCATTTTTTTCATGTGCTTATCTTGCCATCATTTTCTCCCAGGCTTCCTTGAGCCTCACTGATGCCTTACCTGCGAGATAATTGGATAAACGCTGTCTAAACAATAACTCATGCACTGTTTGAGACACATCATTAAACGCCTACTGAAATGCGATTTTCTTATTTAAACGGGGATAGCAGGTCCATTCTATGTGTCATACTTGATCATTTCGCGATATTGCCATATTTTTGCTGAGAGGATTTAGTAGAGAACATCGACGATAAAGTTTGCAAGTTTTGGTCGCTGATAAAAAAGCCTTGCCTCTACCGGAAGTAGCAGACGAGTAGCGTGACGTCACAGGTTGTGGAGCTCCTCGCATCCGCACATTGTTTACAATCATGGCCACCAGCAGCGAGAGCGAGTCGGACCGAGAAAGCGACGATTTCCTCATTAATTTGAGTGAGGATGAAAGATTCGTGGATGAGGAAAGTGAGAGTGAAGGACTAGAGGGCAGTGGGAGAGATTCAGATAGGGAAGCTGCTGTGAGAGGCGGGTGGGACCTGATATTCAGCTGGGAATGACTAAAACAGTAAATAAACACAAGACATATATATACTCTATTAGCCACAACACAACCAGGCTTATATTTAATATGCCACAAATAAATACCGCATAACAAACACCTCCCCCCTCCCGTCCATATAACCCGCCAATACAACTCAAACACCTGCATAACACACTCAATCCCACAGCCCAAAGTACCGTTCACCTCCCCAAAGTTCATACAGCACATATATTTCCCCAAAGTCCCCAAAGTTACGTACGTGACATGCACATAGCGGCACACACGTACGGGCAAGCGATCAAATGTTTGGAAGCCGCAGCTGCATGAATACTCACGGTACCGTGTCTGCGCATCCAACTCAAAGTCCCCCTGGTAAGAGTCTCTGTTGTCCCAGTTCTCCACAGGCCAATGGTAAAGCTTGACTGTCATCTTCCGGGAATGTAAACAATGAAACACCGGCCGTGTTTGTGTTGTTGCTGCAGTCGGCCGCAATACACCGCTTCCCACCTACAGCTTTCTTCTTTGCTGTCTCCATTATTCATTGAACAAATTGCAAAAGATTCACCAACACAAATGTCCAGAATACTGTGGAATTTTGCGATGAAAACAGACGACTTAATAGCTGGCCACCATGCTGTCCCAAAATGTCCTCCACAATCCGTGACGTCACGCGCTGAAGTCATCATACCGAGACGTTTTCAGCAGGATATTTCGCGCAAAATTTTAAATTGCACTTTAGTAAGCTAACCCGGCCGTATTGGCATGTGTTGCAATGTTAAGATTTCATTATTGATATATAAACTATCAGACTGCGTGGTCGGTAGTAGTGGGTTTCAGTAGGCCTTTAAAGTACTACTAGGTTACCAACAATATGGAGACTTGATATTCGCTTGAAAAACTAAGATATCAAGCTAACACAATTCTGTCCTATGTAATTTTAAAAAAGAGTGGATAATCTACCAATGTATGTTTTAATTGCATTTCCTGTAGTTCCACATTAGTACAGGGTTGCCAACTCCCTTGATAATAAATAATGCACACCTTGTTAGCAGGGCCTGCCAACTTGTTGTTTACAAAATATTTGTATACTATTTGACTCAAAACTAACTTTAATTAGAATAATCCATCCATCTTTCTCCGCTTATCCGAGGTCGGGTCGCGGGGGCAGCAGCGGTTGGCAAACCCTTTTTCTCTACTTACACACACACACACACACATGCACACACACGCGCACCTATTTTTTCCCCCTATGGTACCTTAAAAATACAGAAAATCCTATGATAAAATTGAACATAACATAAAGTGGTACCTCAGGTTACGAGTTTATTTGGTTGTGTGAGGCAGCCCGTACCTCTAAAACTCATATTACGAAACAGCCTCGCCCTTTGAAATGTGTTTACCTTGGATAGCGGATTCATACGTTATCTCCCTCGGGCTACTTTTATGTCAAACACACCGACAGCAGCTTCTCTTCTTTAAAGTCCTTATGGTGTAGGAACGCAACGATTAAACGGTTTTACTAATAACCCTGATTAAAAACATCACGGCTATTTCATCACAAAGGCTCCACTACTCTGTTTGTTTCAGTCCTCCTTACTCACTATAAACGGATATTATGCGGGAACAGTACTTTATTTTTGGCACAACCTGCAAGGAACAAACACAAAGTTACACCAGATGTTCATGTGCTTATACGTATCCACCGAGAGACTTGCTAGCATGCTGCATTAGCTAGGACAAACTAGATATATTTTCAAACACAAAAAAGGCTGAAGTTAGCAGTGTGGAAACATTTTGAGTACATAAAAAAATGACCATGGAGTCATTGAAGATGATGGCTCACCCATTTGCAAAACCTGCCAAAAGTAAGTTGCGGTTAAATGATCTAATTCGTCCAATATGGTGCAGCATTTTCAGGATCGCCACCCAACTTTACACGTCCAAGTCAAAAGGTAAGACCTAACTGAGTTAAATTATGTTAGTTGCAAGTTACTTAATAAAGAATTTAGTTGTTACTTGTTGTTGTTACTTAGCGTTGAGTCCGTTCAGTGTAAACAAACAGCAACAGATACTCCTGTCAAGGGCTTCTTTCAGTGACTATTTAATGTTAGAGATCATTTCTTCCTCTCTGTGTTGGTTACACCATAGGCATTTATAAGTTAATTCAGCAAGCATGCACTAACATAACATCAGGAGCTTGGAGAATAACTGCACTCTACCGTGGTGGGATCTAATTTTGTGCATTTCAGTAATTAATCAACACAGCATAAAATAGATTACAAATAATAATAACAAATAGGCATGAACGACACTTGACGACAATACTGCTAATGAGTTTATTTCCCACAATGAGTAGCATTTTCCCATGGGGATCAAATAAAGTTAATCTTAGTCTTAAGTTAATAGTACTTTATTTATTTGTAATATTTTGTTTGTATTAATTTCTTAATATTGTTATTATAATGCTATTATTTGATTGTTTTTCCCCAACAGTTATACATAATACATCAAAATCTCTGAGATATTGAATTTTATGATTTTTTTTTTTTGTCATGAAATAAACTAATGCATAAGTAATTGTGATAACTGTGAAACTGTTATTAATATTTAGACTATATTTGTACAGCCAAAATCTAAAACCGTTGCATTTTTAGTATGGTGCAAACTAGCAGTAATACAATTGTGCTTCATTAAGTCGGCTATAGGCTTAGTCATGTTTTTAAATATTTATTTGATAACTGAATATTATCTGCTTCTTCTTCTTTGCATTGTTTTTGACACTCACTTTCTTTGTTCAGTGGTTGGAGAAACAACGTAAGGTTGATGTCTAGCTTTAAGTTTTTTTTGTTCATTTAGATACTGGATGCTTTGGTCTGATCTTAAGGGGATTCATTTGACATTCGCTAAGTTAGCTAGCGGTGGGGAGGCTTGTTACCTGAATTTTTGCTCGCAATTTAAAGAATAACAATTAATCAAGAGACAGTTTGTATTATCCTGGAAAAACTTGTAAGCTGATTGATTGATTGATTGAAACTTTTATTAGTAGATTGTACAGTGCCGTACATATTCCGTACAATTGACCACTAAATGGTAACACACGAATAAGTTTTTCAACTTGTTTAAGTCGGGGTCCACTTCATAGCCTTCATAGCTGAGGCACCAATATATCATTATAGTATTGTCTCACCTCATTTTCCATAAAAATAAATGACAAGGCTTTAGACAGCAACATACAAATCAAATTGTATAAAGGAAAGAACATGACTTCCAGCACAATCAAATTAAAGTAGAATTCTAATGCATTTCGCAGCCAACAAACCTTTCATTGTAATGCAAAAGTTATAGTATACCATAGTTTCAGTATGAAAGCTTGATCTTATTTAGTTAGTTTTTTGTTCAACAAAATCACAAGCGCAAATTCTATTTTTGCAGATTATGATGTGTTATTTTTCATCACATATTCCACTAACTGCCTGTGAGAACTGACTTCTTCTAAAGTGCGTACCAACGTATTCACCGAGCATTTCTCTAATCCGTAAACCTCTGTGGATCAATTCCCTCCCGGAATCTGGATGAATTATTAATGCCCACATTCTGTTTTTTACTGATGGAGAAATCATTTGGGATAGATTTTTTGAGCTCCCAATGAATGCATCAGTTGTTTAGGGTGTCGATATGTTTTCCTGACATGGCCGGGTACTGAGAAGCTTGGATGAGAATTTCTGTCGGTGACAATGTTGCTCCAATTTTGAGGAATATGCTTAAACTAGCATCATTCTATAGACGTTAAAACTGATACTGTGTATGTTATGGGAACAGCAAGCCAGCAAAGACAGTGAAGGTTTGAACCCGCAGCGGAGTATAAACTAGAGCTTAAGACATATGTATACTTCTTCCACTTCAATTACATAATGTCTTAATTAAACTTTCAAGTTAATGGTCCATCTTTAGAGGATAAATGAAAGACGAGTCCCCTGTTAATGTCCATATAACTCCAAAGCCTTTGACTTAAAGACAAATTATACTGTTAGCTTAGTGTCAAGGGTGGTGCCAGTGGCCTTCTGGGGTGGTGATTGACAGCTTTGTTTGTAACAAACCTTACTTAGAGCAGCCAGTGTCAGATCAATAGGCTGCAGTTGAACATCTATGACTTCAGGTGTTGGGTATTTCCTTAAATGATGATAAATACAAAATTGTTTTCTTTTGTCATATTTTATATATAGTCATTATTATATTATACCGTTTGAAAATAACTGAGTAATAAAGGTAAGAGAGAAGGATTGTTACATTGTCTCACAGACACATGTTTAGCAACCTCAGTAGGCTAAGATAACAACAACAATAGCAACATCAAAGCCAGGACATTGGAACAGCAATGGTAATGTATGTATATATTATTCAGTGCAAACTGCTAGAGATAAAGTGGGACAATACCACGATCTCATGTTTTTCCTACATGTTTTCTGTGACACTGTGAGATGCACGTGCAATGCAGAAAATAAATGGGAGGGAAACTTACAGCATGTTGCAGCGAGCCAAATACCCTATTACCCAGGAGACCTATCAGGTTTGTAGCGATCAACAAATGGTTTTACTGCCGTGTCCTGTACAGCAACCATGGGGGAAGAGGGACTCCAGGAATGACCTGTAAACTAAACACACCCCCCACATTCAATCTGGTGCCTTATTAATTCAATCAACAGCTCACAGAGTTCTCCTCAGAGACGGACATCATGTAGCGCCTGAGAAACCAAAACAGACAAAGACAATCTGGTCTACGAGAAACAATTTTTAGGATGACTTCCTTTCCCAATTAAAATATAAACTCCGATGTGTGGGAGTTACAGTCAATTTAACTTAGGCAAAAACTGAGAACTTAACTGATACATCTTTACACAATAGAATGGTAAATAATTTTGTCCAGCTGAAATATTACCCAGCCAGAGAAAGAGGTAATGGCTAAAGGTTTGAACATGGAGATTTGCCATGGCAATTTGCTCTGGAGTATGGGGTGAGAGAGAAACGGTATCTCAATTCCCCCGTAAGTCTTGCAAGTATAGAACACATGTAAATAAAGATGATTTGAAGTTTAATCAAAGTCTAACAGTTGGTCTGATCCCTGCAACAGAATCAGCTATTAGGGATGCACAGTATTTCTCATCACAACAGACTACACAAACAAGTAGCTTACACTTCTCAAAGACACCAACACATTTGAAATGCTTGAAAGGGACCAAACCAGTGGGTATAAGAGGAGGATCATTGGGTACCTTCAAACATTACAAAAGTCAGAATCCATCAGCTGTGAACTTAATTACCAGCCAAAACCACTAGAGAAAATCCCTGGTATTTATGGTGTAATACACAAAAATTGGGTTCCTCTCAGACCCATTGTAAGCAGCATTAACTGTGACTTACAAGTATGTGGCCAAAATCTTGGCACCTTTGGTCGGCAAAAGGTCACATCATGTCCAAAAGAAAAGGTCAGGGACCTAAAACTGGACAACAATGAAACCATGGTTTAATTTGACGTCACCTCCTTGTCCACTTGTATTCCGACCCAGGAGGCAGTAGAAACACTTACTGCTTGATCAAACCCTGCAAGATAGATCCACACCTAGAACAGATATGCTTTTTGGTGGAAATTGTTCTTATATCTACATACATACTGTCCCAGCCCTCAGGGGCTGGGACAGTTTTGGGGAGCACTTCCAAAACCTCAGCACCCCACACCACACTTCCCACCCCACTTTTTCCAAAAACACACTTTGAAAATAAAAATCATGATTTGATTCAACGAAACAGCAACAATCCAAAAATATCACTCATTTAAAAAATATTGCGTTCATGAATACATCTCCTTCGCGATTGGCACATGCATGTCTGTACGAGTGTGATTTAAGTCAGTAAACTTCAAGTAAAGTGCTGGCTATTTGTTACAATCCTTGTGTTTTAGTACAATGGTAGTACGATGGTCTCTGACACCAGTGATGTGAGTTCGAGCCCTGCTCCGAGCACTAGGGAAAAACAGCGCATCCGAGAGAGAGAGTACACAATGGCTCGACGAAGCTGAGCTGTTTGTGATTGACAGCTATGAAAAAATTGTTGCATTCCACCCTGAAAATTAGGGTCCCTGATTGGGTGGGGCCCAGGAAAGCCCATGAATTAAGGCGACCTTGGCTATGGGCACACCTTAACATGGAAGACATGGAAAGAACAGCAATGGGCTATTTTAGGAGAACAGCACCAAGTCATTGGTACAAATATGTGTAAGACACATGGGTTAAATAAGAAACCAATATGTGCAAGCCTTCACCGAGCACATTAGCTCAGCAGGCAAAAACCTCATGTTCACATGTGAGGATGTCAAAATAGCAACACAAAAACACAATACTTTTTTCAATTCATTTTTATTTAATTCATGTTCTCCAGGTAACCTCTAATGTTTGCTAACCACACTTCAGCCATGTGTGAAGTACTTTTTTATGCATACAATTAAGCAGTGGTTCTCAAACATTTTTTCACCTAGTACCACCTCAGAAAACACTTGGCTCTCCATTGGCTCTCTCTCTATTCATTAAATACAAGGCAAATGTTTAATTTAACTAATACATCTAATTGTACTGTAACTGTAACATTACACACAGTTTGAACAGTAACACTGTTTGAATATTCAATTAAGTGATTCTTGCGAGATGGAGCCGTGGAACAGTGGTACACGTACCACAGTTTGAGAATCATTGCATTAGAGCATTGTTCTGTGGCCTGGATACTGCACTCTTTTCCCAGCACCACTGCTTGAGGTACACATTTTAGAGCAGGTTATCCAGTACCTGGACTATGGTTCCAACCCCAAACCCCTACATCCATCACAGTCACTCTGCTGCCGTGTTCTTTGGCAACACATTTCACTCCTCTTCATTTTAGTCGGCAATACTAGTTTATAAATGTGAACAAATGTCTGGTGGTATGTAAATTGGCAGCCATGCCGGTGGCCACACCTGGAGCTTACTACCACCAAGTGTGACTGTGATGTGAAAGAATCAGGGATTTACGATAGCCAATACCATCTCAGGGCATTCAATTGATCACAACTGGCCTGAGTTCAATCCCGGGCTCGGGATCTTTCTGTGTGGAGTTTGCATGATCTCCCCATGACTGCGTGGGTTCCCTCCGGGTACTCCGACTTCCTCCCACCTCCAAAGACATGCACCTGGGGATAGGTTGATTGGCAACACTAAATTAGCCCTAGTGTGTGAATGTGAGTGTGAATGTTGTCTGTCTATCTGTGTTGGCCCTGTGATGAGGTGGAGACTTGTCCAGGGTGTACCCCACCTTCCGCCCGAATGCAGCTGAGATAGGCTCCAGCACCCCCCGCTTCTCCGTAAGGGACAAGCGGTAGAAAATGGATGGGATGGACGGACTGTTTGGTTTGTTTTAGAAGACGTTTCGCCACTCATTCGAGTAGACTTCATCAGTTTGTGCTCATAGACGTAGATTGGTCAGATCTAGTCTAGGGACTAGAATAGGTCCAGTTGCGATCAATTGAATGCCCTGAGATGACAATGACCTGGGTGGATGAGAACATTCATAGACAGATAGCCAATACCCAATACCGATAACTTCCTGCTTCTCAAAAGCAATAGCGATAATTTGTCTATAATTTGTTTTATTTAACTGTAGTTTGGGCACATTTGGAGGTAGAAAAGACTCAAACTAAGGTGGATTTGACAAACTGTAACTGTAGAGTTTTCCTAACCAAATATGATATCACTACTATGGTAGGACTGACATCATATCCATAAATCAGTAATGAAGCTACTGTCCTTATTTCCATCAGTCAGCAAATGCAGAACTGTGGTGGTCATTTGCGGCGTCGGTTCAAAAGTACGAACCGTGGCTCTGGTTGGTCCCTTAGCCCAGTAGTCCCCAACTTTTTTGTAACGCTAGAAAATGTGTCCCACGGACCGGGGGGCGGGGGAGTATTGTTATTTATTTATTTTTTTATTTTTTTTTGTCATAAAAAAATACAATCATGTGTGCTTACGGACTGTATCCCTGCAGACTGTATTGATCTATATTGATATATAATGTAGGAACCAGAATATTAATAACAGAAAGAAACAACTCTTTTGTGCAAATGAGTGTAAATGGGGGAGGGAGTTTTTTTGGGTTGGTGCACTTATTGTAAGTATATCTTGAGTTTTTTATGTTGATTTAATAAATACAAAAAATAATAATAATGATAAAAAAAAAAATTAAGAAATATTATTTCTTGTGTGGCCCGGTGGCTGGGGACCACTGCCCTAGCCGACGAGGTCCAGTGTCTTCAGCAAGTGTGGGGGGCTGGCCGTCTAGCACCACCGGAAATGACAGATGTCGCTGGCCTTAAGGTCGTCTTTTGTGGGCTTTTTGCACTTTTTGGACTCAACGGCTGTGGGACTGGCCTTTCGTTGCGGCTGGCTTTAGGCATCTTATTTAGCAATGCAGGGTATGTTATGGGCTTTCAGGCACAGTCATGGTGATGTTAGCGGTTTTCGGAGCAGGCTGGTGACGTTTGATGCGTTGAAGCTAGTGTTTTTTTCCCTTCCTCGTGGAGTGGTTGCAGGGCACTGCATTTGGTGTGGGGGGCATAACTTCAACACCATGTTTGTTCACACTGTGAGCTTTGATGAGCTCAGGGTAAGTTTAGGACCTCCTTCGAGATAGGAGCGCTTGATTCCTTCAGCTTGCCATTTACAGCAGATTATGGTGAATTCCACTGTATTGCAGCATTTTTTTTATTTGTGTTTTTTTCTTTGGTTATCACAGCTATTTTTCAATGTTTTGAATGTCTTAATTCTTAATATCAACCCAACACTTATCTATCCATCCATCCATCTTCTTCCGCTTATCCGAGGTAGGGTCGCGTGGGCAGCAGCCTAAGCAGGGAAGCCCAGACTTTCCTCTCCCCAGCCACTTCGTCCAGCTCTTCCCGGGGGATCCCGAGGCGTTCCCAGGCCAGCCGGGAGACATAGTCTTCCCAACGTGTCCTGGGTCTTCCCCGTGGCCTCCCACTGGTCGGATGTGCCCTAAACACCTCCTTAGGGAGGCAATCGGGTGGCATCCTGACCAGATGCCCGTACCACCTCATCTGGCTCCTCTCGATGTGGAGGAGCAGCGGCTTTACTTTGAGCTCTTCCCGGATGACAGAGCTTCTCACCCTATCTCTAAGGGAGAGCCCCGCCACCCGATAATCAATAACTCGATAATCACCCCAATAATTATAAAATGGGCATTTAAAGTGTGAAAAAAGTGCGCTATAAATCCAACACAATTATTTATTATATAAATCTTTCCAGTCAAACAAAATCTGTTTGCTTTATTTGTCTTAGGAACAAGGGAGTTGGCAACACCTGGCCAATGAAATGCTATAAATAACAGCACCCTGCAAAAAAGGGCTGTCATTTCGAGATGGTAAATGCCATTTTTTAAAGATTTTTTTTTTTTTTTAAACATGGCTAAAACATAAAAATATATTATTGTCATATATTTTTAGACTTAACTGTCCCTGGAAGATAACACTGTTGTTCTAAATGCCACAGATCAATACATTTCTAAAAAAAATAATAATAAAAAAATTAAATTAAAAAATGCAATTTAGTTGATACATTTGTAGATGTTCCAACAAGATGAGTGTGGTTTACACCAGTAAGTGCAATAAAGTAAGTGCAATGAAGACATTTATCTCGATAGCAATAGTGTGGTCCTTGTAATGTCTGCTTCATGAGTAATTCTACAGTAATAAGGCAGGGTATCCGCAGATGGACTCAGGCGAAAGGCAATATTTCATCCAGTATGGTAATGCAACAGACTTTGCTGTGAGATAATTAGACCTCTGGGAGAGCTTTAAGCCAACAAAGAAGTTCCCACATCTACACATGGTTTCGGGTACAACAGTAGAGAGCTAATTTACACAATATTAATATTATTTGTATGCCTTGTCATGGCCGTATACTGTATTAGGGGTCTTGTTTTCTTTTTGCTGGTTTTAT
Source organism: Nerophis lumbriciformis (assembly GCF_033978685.3). Classification (NCBI taxonomy): domain Eukaryota; kingdom Metazoa; phylum Chordata; class Actinopteri; order Syngnathiformes; family Syngnathidae; genus Nerophis; species Nerophis lumbriciformis. Next base: position 17,573,437 of record NC_084582.2, on the reverse strand, counting down.
TGTGTTTTCCATTAAGTAGAACCCATTTACTTTGACCACCTGCCTCTGTCGGACAACTTATGACTAAAAAGTGCCAGCGTAAGTCGGCGTCGGTATTGAGGTCCACACATTTGTCACATAGTATTTGAGACCCACAGATGTACAGTCATTTCTGTAGAGAATTGGTCGGTAGGCTAAACGTGGACATGTTGAAGCATGCTGAACTTCCTCATCGCTAGGTATGGCGTGAAACAACAACAGCAACATAAATACTGTTTAATTACACAACATCAAAACTTGCACACGGTAACTTCATGTTCAGTGCAAGGTAAGATTTTGAAATTGTTAGCCACGGGAAGAAACAGTTGAAAACCTGTACTAAAATTATTTGCTGTCGTTGTAGACAGGACGTAAAATGATCTTAGTTTTTATCATTGTTTAAAATTACGGATGTCCGATAATGGCTTTTTGCCGATATCCGATATTCCGATATTGTCCAACTCTTTAATTACCGATACCGATATCAACCGATATATACAGTCGTGGAATTAACACATTGTTATGCCTAATTTGGACAACCAGGTATGGTGAAGATAAGGTACTTAAAAAAATAAAATAAAATAAGATAAATGAATTAAAAACATTTTCTTGAATAAAAAAGAAAGCAAAACAATATAAAAACAGTTACATTGAAACTAGTAATTAATGAAAATGAGTAAAATTAACTGTTAAAGGTTAGTACTATTAGTGGACCAGCAGCACGCACAATCATGTGTGCTTACGGACTGTATCCCTTGCAGACTGTATTGATATATATTGATATATAATGTGGGAACCAGAATATTAATAACAGAAAGAAACAACCCTTTTGTGTGAATGAGTGTGAATGAGTGTAAATGGGGGAGGAAGGTATTTTGGGTTGGTGCACTAATTGTAAGTGTATCTTGTTGTTGATTTAATAAAAAAATAAATAAAATAAAAAAATACAAATAAAAAGATACCGATAATAAAAAAAACTATACCGATAATTTCCGATATTACATTTTAACGCATTTATCGGCTACATCTCTATTTGAAATATTGTGTCTTAAAGACATGCACCTGGGGATAAGTTGATTGGCAACACTAAATTGGCCCTAGTGTGTGGATGTGAGTGTGAATGTTGTCTGTCTATCTGTGTTGGCCCTGCGATGAGGTGGCGACTTGTCCAGGGTGTACCCCGCCTTCCGCCCGATTGTAGCTGAGATAGGCTCCAGCGCCCCCGCGACCCCAAAGGGAATAAGCGGTAGAAAATGGATGGATGGATGGATGTCTTCAAAATTATGATTAGGAAAAATGAGTGTGCATTAAACGACTAAACCCAATACCCGTGAATCACAGCTCAGAACCATACCCGATAATGCTTTTTCCACAGTATTATATCCTCGTGGCGCGGTTGGAAGAGTGGGTGTGCCAGCAACCTGAGGGTTCCTGGTTCGATCCCCACCTTCTACCACCTGTGTCACGTCCGTTGTGTCCTTGAGCAAGACACTTCACCCTTGCTCCTGATGGGTCATGGTTAGCGCCTTGCATGGCAGCTCCCGCCATCAGTGTGTGAATGGGTGAATGTGGAAATAGTGTCAAAGGTAGAAAAGCGCTATACAAGTATAACCAATTTACTATGGCCAATGTTTATGTCTCTGGCAAAAGTCATAAATAGGCGTGCATGCAAGTTTGTTTTAGTTTCGGTGTCAGTTATGTTGACATCAGTCAGCCAATCTGAGGGGCGTGGAGATAAGATGGTTCCACTGTGTTATTAAATGTATACAGGGTTATATCATCTGTCTGTTGAATACTCCCCTAGCTTGTGTTTCACATGCTCACGAACAAAACAAACCGCATGTTCAGACAAATAAACTTGCATATTTTGCATATGTTCCTGCCGAGTTGCTTGTTCTATTTCAGTTTTAGTTTTGATGAAAACATTGCCATATGGACATTTCTAAATGGAATAATTCAGGCATATTACATTGACTTGCAAAACAATGTCATTTTTTTCGACTTTGTTTTCAAGTTTTGCTTGATTAAGTTATAAGGCAATGAGTGTAAAACATTCCTCTAAATGTTTCGTGACAAGTGGGGGTGGATGATGATTGGGTTTGATTGAATTTAAATGGATTTTGTAATGGAAATGTACAGTCCTACCTATGGGTGGTGTTCTCTGTAACAGGTCCCTTGCTTCATCATTACATGGAAATCACACGTATTCATAACACAAAAACACATTGCAAAAAAAAATATATAACAATATTTTTTCTACCACTTGTCCTCAACGGTGTCACAGGTGAGCTGGGCAAATACCGTATATAACAGGTGTGTCAAACATTTTAGGTGAGGGGGCGCATGGAGGAAAATCTATTCCCACATGTGCCGGACGGGTCAAATTTATGGCATAATAACTTACAAATACAACTACGACAACTTCAGATTGTTTACTTTGTTTTACTTCGGTCCAAAATAGAACAAGCACATTCTGAAAATGTACATATTACAAATAATCCTCTCGACAAAACAATTCAAGTTGGTTGAAAATTCTAATGAAAAAAAAAAATGACGCAGTTTCAATAACACCATAAAGAACCCAATGACCTTAGATTTAATCTCAGTGTATCGATAAAGCAGTTAAACCTTAAATAACAGCCCATCTTGGATTGAACAAAAAACACAATTAAGCTTCTATGTATCAACGACCTCATTTGTCATTTCCACTGTTCACTTTCTTTAAATTTGCACATGAGACAATAATTTTCACAGAACTATATCAACGTGCAGTGTTTCATACCAACTTTTTAAGTGGGGTTACCAATTGTTTACTTTAAACCTGTTTGTTTTACGTTGGCTCGAGCGGGAGGAGTCGCAGCCTCACTTTACCGTGTACCTCTTGCTGGGTATACTTGCACGCCTTGGTATAAACTATTTGCTTGCCTAACGGAATTGTTATTGCATCATCCAGTGGACACATTTAGAACAACAGTTTCTTTAATTTAAAAAATTCAGCTCAATTTTAGACTTAGCAAACTCATCTCACGGCATACTTGCCAACCCTCCCGAATTGTCCGGGAGACTCCCGAAATTCAGCGCCTCTCCCGAAAACCTCCCGGGACAAATATTCTCCCGAAAATCTCCCGATTTTCAGCCGGAGCTGGAAGCCACGCCCCCTCCAGCTCCATGCAGACCCAAGTGAGGACAGCCTTTTTTCATGACGGGAGGACAACAGGGTGACAAGAACTAAATCATCCAGACTAGAGATACATTGTATTATTATGTTTATCTTACCTAAAAATAAATATATTTATTAATTAAAAAAAAAAAAAAAACTAAATACATTTTTACTATATTTTGCTAAAAACATCAAAATTAATTGTATTTTTATTTGTATTTTTTCCTGACTCCTTATTACATCCAGCCATAGAATTATACATTAAAATAAACATATTTGAAATAATTGATTTCAAATTATCATAATAATTCATTTAAAATGACCATATTTAATTATTAAAATAATTGCTTGTTTATCAACAACTTTAGCATTTTATTCATTACATTTTGAAACTCTCAGAAGCCAAGTTATGTTATATTCCTTAATATTTATATTTATGCAAGTTTGAAGTATCAATTATCTAAACACAGTTTTGTTTGCATATTTTCAGGATGTATATATATATATATATATATATATATATATATATACATATCTATATATATATATATATATATAAATATATATATATGAAATACTTGACTTGGTGAATTCTAGCTGTCAATATACTCCTCCCCTCTTAACCACGCCCCCAACCACGCCCCGCCCCACCCCGACCACGCCCCCACCCCCCAACCCCCCACCTCCCGAAATCGGAGGTCTCAAGGTTGGCAAGTATGTCTCACGGGCCTGATTAAACCTTTTTGCGGGCCTGATCCGGCCCACGGGCCGCATGTTTGACAACCCTGGTATATACAAACAAGCATTCACAATTATGGAAAAATGCATGCGTGCATTTTTTTGCCCTCAATGTTCTGCCTGTGAGGCCATGCTAACCACTAGGCCACTGTGAGGCCTGGGAAAATATTCAGCTGATATGCAAGGTTTGGCATATACCCTGGAAAATACATACCCAGCCTTATTTGTTTATTATTTAATGAGTCTGAGTTGAAACAAATCAACATCACACTACTACTCATTATACAGTATATCACAAAACATTAGGCTCATTAAGAATTCTGAATTATTTCATGGCACCTTGGGGGTCTCATCAGTAATTAATATCCATTCTTTGCCCATGGAAATATTTTCAAATGCAAGCACACGTTTCCCTCGCTTATTTGTTATTATTTTACTAACTCTGGTACTTAATTCCATGCCGTCTCATGTGTGAAATGTGTGCTGACATGACAAGTTCCTTGAATCCTCAAAAGCTGTGTTTAGGTTCAGGGGTGGACTGACCATTGGGAGTAACAGGAGTTTTGCCGGTGGGTCGATCATCACCGGGCTGCTAATCTGAACAGCCAGTTATTTACTTCTTATGCTGCTGCACGCCTTGAAACTATGATAATTCTCCCAAGCCGGGAGATGCGGACACAACAGACAGAGAGGTGACGATTGATTGGCTCAGCCAGTGGCTTGTCTGTCAAGGCTGCTTGACGAAATGGCCCTACGAGAGGCTATGGGGGCCCAGATGTCCCACCCACACAGTAGTAGTCCGTCCTCGTCCAGTCATCTTTAATGATGATCGCTCAGTGGCAAAAGAAAGTAAACAACAACATAGGGGGAACAAAAAATGGAGAATCCGTGTAAACAACTAAAAGAAGGTTCAGTAAATTTAGGGATAAGAAAATACAAACCCCGTTTCCATATGAGTTGGGAAATTGTGTTAGATGTAAATATAAACGGAATACAAATATTTGCAAATCATTTTCAACCCATATTCAGTTGAATATGCTACAAAGACAAGATATTTGATGTTCAAACTGATAAACTTTTTTTTTTTTTAAAATAATAATTAACTTAGAATTTCATAGCTGCAACACGTGCCAAAGTAGTTGGGAAAGGGCATGTTCACCACTGTGTTACATGGTCTTTCCTTTTAACAACACTCAGTAAACGTTTGGGAACTGAGGAGACACATTTTTTAAGCTTCTCAAGTGGAATTATTTCCCATTCTTGCTTGATGTACAGCTTAAGTTGTTCAACAGTCCGGGGTCTCCGTTGTGGTATTTTAGGCTTCATAATGCGCCACACATTTTCAATGGGAGACAGGTCTGGACTACAGGCAGGCCAGTCTAGTACCCGCACTCTTTTACTATGAAGCCACGTTGATGTAACAAGTGGCTTGGCATTGTCTTGCTGAAATAAGCAGGGGCGTCCATGGTAATGTTGCTTGGATGGCAACGTATGTTGCTCCAAAACCTGTATGTACCTTTCAGCATTAATGGCGCCTTCACAGATGTGTAAGTTACCCATGTCTTGGGCACTAATACACTCCCATACCATCACAGATGCTGGCTTTTCAACTTTGCGCCTATAACAATCCAGATGGTTATTTTCCTCTTTGGTCCGGAGGACACGGCGTCCACAGTTTCCAAAAACAATTTGACATGTGGACTCGTCAGACCACAGAACACTTTTCCACTTTGTATCAAAGAAGTTGGGAAAGGTGGCAATACATACTGATAAAGTTGAGGAATGCTCATCAAAACACTTATTTGGAACATCCCAAAGGTGAACAGGCAAATTGGGAACAGGTGGGTGCCATGATTGGGTATAAAAGTACAAACGTAGATTCCATGAAATGCTCAGTCATTCACAAACAAGGATGGAGCGAGGGTCACCACTTTGTAAACAAATGCGTGAGAAAATTGTTGAACAGTTTAAGAAAAACCTTTCTCAACCAGCTATTGCAAGGAATTTAGGGATTTCACCATCTACGGTCCGTAATATCATCAAAGGGTTCAGAGAATCTGGAGAAATCACTGCACGTAAGCAGCTAAGCCCGTGACCTTCGATCCCTCAGGCTGTACTGCATCAACAAGCGACATCAGTGTGTAAAGGATATCAGGAACACTTCAGAAACCTATTGTCAGTAACTACAGTTGGTCGCTACATCTGTAAGTGCAAGTTAAAACTCTCCTAAGCAAGGCGAAAACCGTTTATCAACAACACCCAGAAACCCTGTCGGCTTCGCTGGGCCTGAGCTCATCTAAGATGGACTGATACAAAGTGGAAAAGTATTCTGTGGTCTGACGAGTCCACATTTCAAATTATTTTTGGAAACTGTGGATGTTGTGTCCTCCGGACCAAAGAGGAAAAGAACCATCTGGATTGTTATAGGCGCAAAGTTGAAATGCCAGCATCTGTGATGGTATGGGGGTGTATTAGTGCCCAAGACATTTACACATCTGTGAAGGCGCCATTAATGCTGAAAGGTACATACAGGTTTTGGAGCAACATATGTTGCCATCCAAGCAACGTTACCATGGACGCCCCTGCTTATTTCAGCAAGACAATGCCAAGCCACGTGTTACATCAACGTGGCTTCATAGTAAAAGAGTGCAGGTACTAGACTGGCCTGCCTGTAGTACAGACCTGTCTCCCATTGAAAATGTGTGGCGCATTATGAAGCCTAAAATACCACAATGGAGACCCCCGGACTGTTGAACAACTTAAGCTCTACATCAAGCAAGAATGGGAAAGAATTCCACCTGAGAAGCTTAAAAAATGTGTCTCCTCAGTTCCCAAACGTTTACTGAGTGTTGTTAAAAGGAAAGACCATGTAACACAGTGGTGAACATGCCCTTTCCCGACTACTTTGGCACGTGTTGCAGCCATGAAATTCTAAGTTAATTATTATTTGCAAAAAAAAATAAAGTTTATGAGTTTGAACATCAAATATCTTGTCTTTGTAGTGCATTCATTGAATATGGGTTGGAAAGGATTTGCAAATCATTGTATTTCGTTTATATTTATATGTAACACAATTTCCCAACTCATATGGAAACGGGGTTTGTACAACACTGTCCTTTCAGCCATTCCTAAAAGACTCTACAATTTAGCCTCTAACGAATAACAGGAATTAGACATATTATGGTCACAGAAGGTGACTAAAATGCCATTTGTGCCATTTGTTTACAACTGAATGGAATGCTAACTTGGGGAATTACGACTATGTTGGACTGATAGTAGTCAATCCAGAGCAATCGTACTGCCACACAATACATCAGTGCTAAGGAGGGGGAATTACACTTCAACGACTATCGTTGGCTTTGACAGTAGGATTGCTCGTTTGTATCAAAACAGTTGTTCTTCTCTCTACAATAGGGCGAAACCATCCTTGCCCAGGCACACCGCCCTGTTTTTTGAAGCATACATATTTGGGGTTTTGGCCCCAGCCGCTAGACTAGATCTGACCATTTTAAGTCTAAGACCAGATCTGACCAATCTAAGTCTACGAGCACGAACTGATGAGAGGCGGAACGTCTTCCAAGACAAACCAAGCAGTCCAGTTGCAATCGATTGAATATCCTGAGATTACAATGACCTGGATGAATGAGAACATTTATAGACATAAGGACATGTGGTCATGTGATAAGCAGGTGTGCTTTCTTCCAGAATGTTGTGGATGTGGATAAACATTCATAAATGGTTCAGAATGTCCCATATTTTTAAAAACTGTATAATAAATACAGGTAAAAGCCAGTAAATTAGAATATTTTGAAAAACTTGATTTATTTCAGTAATTGCATGCCATCACCCAACCATGCAAATTTTGCATTTCCTTTGGAAATCGAGGTCCCAGAGTCTGGAGGAAGACAGGAGAGGCACAGGATCCACGTTGCCTGAAGTGTAGTGTAAAGTTTCCACCATCAGTGATGGTTTGGGGTGCCATGTCATCTGCTGGTGTCGGTCCACTCTGTTTTCTGAGATCCAGGGTCAACGCAGCCGTCTACCAGCAAGTTTTAGAGCACTTCATGCTTCCTGCTGCTGACCTGCTCTATGGAGATGGAGATTTCAAGTTCCAACAGGACTTGGTGCCTGCACACAGCGCAAAATCTACCCGTGCCTGGTTTACGGACCATGGTATTTCTGTTCTAAATTGGCCCGCCAACTCCCCTAACCTTAGCCCCATAGAAAATCTGTGGGGTATTGTGAAAAGGAAGATGCAGAATGCCAGACCCAAAAACGCAGAAGAGTTGAAGGCCACTATCAGAGCAACCTGGGCTCTAATAACACCTGAGCAGTGCCAGAAACTCATCGACTCCATGCCACGCCGCATTAACGCAGTAATTGAGGCAAAAGGAGCTCCAACCAAGTATTGAGTATTGTCCATGCTCATATTTTTCATTTTCATACTTTTCAGTTGGCCAACATTTCTAAAAATCCCTTTTTTGTATTAGCCTTAAGTAATATTCTAATTTTGTGACACACGGAATTTTGGATTTTCATTTGTTGCCACTTCAAATCATCAAAATTAAATGAAATAAACATTTGAATGCATCAGTCTGTGTGCAATGAATAAATATAATGTACAAGTTACACCTTTTGAATGCAATTACTGAAATAAATCAAGTTTTTCAAAATATTCTAATTTACTGGCTTTTACCTGTAGTTAGCATTGTGTGGTGTGATACAGCTAAATCTCCTTTTTTGAAAACAATAACAATACTAAATTGATCATTTCTTTTAATAATCCACTTAAGCCTGATTTTATACTTCCATCAAACGATGCCAGATTGCAGATCTAGAACTCGCATGTTGCAATGTGATGTGTCTTGAGCATGTAAGTCTATTTTTACTGTTTCTTTGATCATTTCCACCCATAACACACATTATATAGTTAAAATTAACGAACCACAGATAGTGGTACAATGAAACATCTGCATACATATTATGCAGATTTTTTGTCTATGCTTTACGGTATGTATACTGTCTGCTCGAAAACATAATTCTGATGTATCCAATTTTTAAATTATTATATTACTGTTTTTAAGACAGTCATAGTTCTACTTGCATGTAAAAAGGTTTATTTTGCACGTGACAAGGTTTAAACCTATTCCATGCTGTTACTCTATTTTTTATGTCAAGATTTTTGATAGGCGGCAGGCCCAGTACAACATCTGCCATGGAGATATCACCAGTAACCCCTGCACCTGCAGTACTTGACTGCCAGCCTGCCAGTGCCATGATAGTTCTTTTTTTTACTTGTATGTTTGACTGATCAATAAACAGTCCTAAATGTTAAATGTTTACTATTTAAAACAGTCCTAAATTCTAAATATTTACTCTTTAAAGGGTAACTGCACATTTTGGGGGGAATTTTGACTATTGTTCCCAACAATTATGAAAGACATGACTATGGATGGATTTTTTTTAATGCATTCTAACTCGTAAATACATAGAAATAAAAGTCCGCATACAACGGAGCCAATGGGAGGTACTCTATTGTGCTCATTAAAAAAAAAAAAAAAAAATTCAAAAAACACCAATATTACTCCAATTTACATTTGGTGACTTGAATATTAACCAAGTATTAGTGATATTGTTATTATAAGCACTAACGCAGAGAAACTATTTATAGCGGTGCTGTGATCACAAGCCTGTGTACAATTTTGACGTGATCGACTGGCGAGGTGTTTCCTCGCTTCCCTGCTCCCTGAAAGTTTAATGTAGATCATAAATCATGCCTTTCACCTGGACAGGAGAAGTCTGGGGATGTATGCCGATAAGTTGGTACACTTTGACAGCCATTTAGGACCCAGAAATGGCGAGAATGACACAAAAAGACGATTGGTCCCCCTCCATCCCGTTTCTTCATGAGGATTATAAGTCATTCTTTATCTAAATGGGAATATATGAACATCCTAGCAGTCGGCATCCTAATAAAAGCAGACCGTACAGTAAGTGATGTTTTAGTATGTTATTTGGCTCTCATGAAGTCTGCAGTAAGTCGTACTCAGTGATGAAGAATTTAAAAAAGCAATCGTTGTGTTGCATTTTTTTAATTAATGTGCCTCGTATGCTTAAATGATGAAATAGAAATATTATTAAAATATTACATGTTATTATAAATGTGCCCGTGACTACATTACATACAGTTTATACTTACATCATGTAAATAAAACCTTAATGGAGGTGTTTGGATGGTTTTTTAAGGGTGGAACAGAGCGGCTCCCATAGGCTTCATTGTAATCAGACTTTTGATCGCATTTGGAACAATAACTTGACTTTACATGTTTCATTGTATCCATTAAACCATCCATCCATCCATCCATCCATCCATCCATTTTCTACCGCTTGTCTCTTTTGGGGTCGCGGTGGGTCCTGGAGCCTATCTCAGCTGCATTCGGGCATATCCAATCATATTTACAATCCGCAAAGTATGTAAAAACACTGTTCAAACATCACAAAATGCCACAAATTCAGTCAGCCATTTTGAATATTGCTAACAAAGTAGTCAATGGGGGCTCTCTATTTCGCCCACAAAACCCTCTAAATAACCATCCAAAACCCGCCAACAATAGTAGCCCCCTGCTGCCTTTACTGTGAGCCAGCAGCGATGTCCCGCATAATCGTGTCCCGGCTTGTCAAAGTTATTCTAGATTACAAATCATGCCTCTCATCTAGATCTAGGAGGATTTAGTCACAAATCTAGAAGTTGTTAATCTGTGATATTCAATTCATACTCGGAGATGGAGACAAACACACACAACCAGAGACAGTGTCTGCAGGGAGACATTTCCTTGTTAACCCTTCTTATGGATCATTATTAATTTTTCAGCAAAACGGGAAGATATGGACATCCTATCAGTCGTCATCGAAAGTCAGAGCAGACATTGTACTAGTTTCTAAAACGTGTAGGTCATCCTCCTTATATTAAGGATCAACAATATAAGTTTCTGGATCATTAATTTTCCAAAGTAATCGTTGATGGCTCTCACAAAGTCTCCATGATTTACATTGTTGTTGGTGATGAAGGGATCCGTGGTTCCTATCTGTACGCCATGCGAATACGTTTCTGGCTAGCTCGTTATCTGTGAAAATGGTTTGGGAATCTCTGTGAGAAGGATACTATTTTCGTCATATCTATTTTCCTCGCAAACTGTATAAATCTGTTGGTGTCATAAACCATATATTAATATATATATATATATATATATATATATATATATATATATATATAAAAATATATATATATATATATATATATATACATATGATAATAGCTTCATTATAGAGGAAACTTGTTTTTTTTCTCTACTGGTGCTTAATATTTAGAATTCCAAAAAAATAATAACATTTGTCGTCATTTCTCTCATAATGATTGTAAACGATAGGCAAAATTCCCAAAAGGTGCAGTTTCCCTTTAAGAGCAAATAAGTAACCCACTGTGTAGTTGTTATTCATGTATGTAAGGCTCCAGAATATAAAAGCTATAAGGTTTGTGTGTATAAATGTACATCGATAAGGGAAGTTGGCACAAAATCTGGCCGTGGATTGTAGTGGGCTGGTAAGGACTAAAAAGTCCAGCGCTTTTTTTTTTTAGTTTGTACTTTGTAATAATTTAAACGCAGAAGGTGAACTTTCTGTCAAGCTCATCTTTTTGCCTTAATTTTCATAATTTTGAGCACCTTTTCACTCTCAAGTCCAACAAATTGTGCTTGGATAACTCGAGGTGCTCTAAATGTCAGATGGGGAAAATTGACGCTGAAGTGGAACCTACAGTGGTACCACAGTTTTTGTTAGTAATTTGTTCCAAAAGGTCAGCTGAAAACGGAATTATTAAAAAAACGAGGCAATTTTCTCTCTAAGCAATAATGCATATCCATTTAATACGTTCCAAATACACATTTCATATAGAGAATCATCATTTTACCTATGGAAACCAGTGTAAAAATACATATAAATGATGAGCCAAATGGATAAATCTACATTTCACTTTTACTTTTATTGGAGACTTTTTGATGCAGATGCCTCCTTTGTATTTATTTCTTGAATTTACCAGGGTTACTCACCATTTTTCATTAAAGTGATGGCATTTACAACTTTCTTTGGTCCAATAATAGCTTGTTTTGTCGTTCTCAATATGTGGGATTCTATGTTTGGGCAGTCAATTTTGCGGAATGATAGGCGGGCAAAGAGACTAGTTTGTGATGTGCAATATTTGGCAATATGTTAAATGAGACAATTTATGAAAACCGGGTCAAGATTTTGGTGAACTTTTTAGTCAAACACAGAATCCGACAACAGTTGGGATGTACGACATGAAGTCGGTTGGTTGGTTTGTCATAGTTTATTTTGAACGTGTGTAAGGCTACACTGAACTATATCTCATGTTTACAGCTACACATGTCAACATGTCCGAAAAGGAGCAGGATGAAGAATGGCTTTTTCTATCCTACCCCTGCTTAGCATCACTAAAATATTTGTGAATACATTTGTTTATTGCCTACCACTGTAATTATGATATTGTGGTTCCCTTGAACGCACAACATGTATTTGCTCAAAACTTATCTGTACTGTAGATGTATCTGTTTGTTGTCGATATACTACTAGTGTTCTCACGAGAGGCAGCTTCAAAAACGTAGTTTGCTGTTAGGTGGTATTTCAGAGCTGTCTCTCTTTTAAACGTTCACCTCCACAGATCCAATTCCTTATATTTACACTGATTGTATCCATGTGTATGTTTGGAACATAATATTGTGTATTAGTTTTGCATACGATACCATTTATGTACAACAAACTTATATGCATATTTGGTAACACTTTAGTATGGGTAACATATTCACCATTAATTAGTTGCTTATTAACATGCAAATTAGTAACATATTAGCTCTTAATTAGTCATTATTAAGTTCTTATTAATGCCTTATTCTGCATGGCCTTATTATACAACCAGTAAGCCATTAACTAAGAGTCAATTAGTTTCTTATTAACATGCAAATGAGTAATATAGTGGCTCCTAATTAGCCATTATTAAGTACTTATTAATGCCTTATTCTGCATGGCCTTATTATACAACCAGTAAGCCATTAACTAAGAGTCTTCCCTCAATAACCTCAGAATTATTGTTTATTAGTAACCCTAACCCTAACCCTAACCCTTATATGGTCCCGTAGTATCCAAATAACTCTAAATTAAGTCTTTGTTACTTAGAATATGTTCTCCATATGAAAGTGTTACCGCATATTCATATCAGAACTTGTGTATATCTATCTATTATTCTCTATCCATTAGTTATATATTTTCAAATACTCAAGTCATTTATTTGGTACATACTAATATGAATACTGTATACATAGTAATGCACATCTGGATTTGCTATTGAACCACATTTTGTTACCCTGTATTATGTTATGCATGAATTGAATCATTAAATCCAAACCTTTAAAACGTGTTGTGCTGCAATGATAAGAAAATATATGCAAACATTACTTCAAGTTGTATGTGGAGAAGTATTTTGGAATAACATTTGAGTCCACCAAGCACACCATTGACCTCATCACTGCAGTCGAGGTAAACGCACGTGTGTGTTAAAAATAAATTTAATAAACAAATGTATTATTTAGTTAATTGCATGCATTAACGTGTTAACTTTGACAGCCATAGTTATAATTACAACATCTCTCAATTTGTGGTTCAACACCACAATTATTAACACATTAGCAAAAACAGCCTACTTATGACAGTGAGCATTAAAGGCCTACTGAAACCCACTACTACCGACCACGCAGTCTGATAGTTTATATATCAATTATGAAATCTTAACAATGCAACACATGCCAATACGGCCGGGTTAGCTTACTAAAGTGCAATGTTAAATTTCGCGCGAAATATCCTGCTGAAAACGTCTCTATGTGATGACGCCTGCGCATGACGTCACGGATTGTAGAGGACATTTTGGGACAGCATGGTGGCCAGCTATTAAGTCGTCTGTTTTCATCGCAAAATTCCACAGTATTCTGGACATCTGTGTTGGTGAATCTTTTGCAATTTCTTCAATGAACAATGGAGGCAGCAAAGAAGAAAGCTGTAGGTAGGAAGCGGCCGACTGCAGCAACACAAACACAGCCGGTGTTTCATTGTTTACATTCCCGGAAGATGACAGTCAAGCTTTACCATTGGCCTGTGGAGAACTGGGACAACAGAGACTCTTATCAGGAGGACTTTGAGTTGGATATGCAGACGCGGTACCGTGAGTACGCATGCAGCTGCGGCTTCCAAACATTTGATCGCTTGCCCGTACGTGCGTGCCGCTATGTGCATGTCACGTACGTAACTTTGGGGACTTTGGGGAAATATATGTGCTGTATGAACTTTGGGGAGGTGAACGGTACTTTGGGCTGTGGGATTGAGTGTGTTCTGCAGGTGTTTGAGTTGTATTGGCGGGTTATATGGACGGGAGGGGGGAGGTGTTTGTTATGCGGTATTAATTTGTGGCATATTAAATATAAGCCTGGTTGTGTTGTGGCTAATTGAGTATATATATGTCTTGTGTTTATTTACTGTTTTAGTCATTCCCAGCTGAATATCAGGTCCTACCCGCCTCTCACAGCATCTTCCCTATCTGAATCGCTCCCACTGCCCTCTAGTCCTTCACTCTCACTTTCCTCATCCACAAATCTTTCATCCTCGCTCAAATTAATGGGGAAATCGTTACTTTCTCGGTCCGAATCGCTCTCGCTGCTGGTGGCCATGATTGTAAACAAAGTGCGGATGTGAGGAGCTCCCCAACCTGTGACGTCACGCTACACGTCTGCTACTTCCGGTACAGGCAAGGCTTTTTTATCAGCGACCAAAAGTTGCGAACTTTATCGTCGATGTTCTCTACTAAATCATTTCAGCAAAAATATGGCAATATCGCGAAATGATCAAGTATGACACATAGAATGGACCTGCTATCCCCGTTTAAATAAGAAAATCCCATTTCAGTAGACCTTTAAAGTACATAGTATTTGTAACTTCAGAGTGGGCATGTATTTGGATTTATTTGAGCAGACATGTACTCGTATGTGTCCAGTGAGAGTTTATCGTATGTTTAAAGAGCTGACTGGATCTGTCTTGATGATTTGTTTGATGCCATGCTCCGTATTAGACTGAGAGCATCACATGCAGGGTCAAACATGGTCGTGATCCCGTCCGGCAGTCCAATAATGCATGTGACAAATGTCGGGGTATTTACTTTGTGTGAACATTTATAGATTTATTGATTGTCTTGTTTTTGTCTCTGTTTGGTTTACTGGAGCTCTCACTGGAGATTTATTTGCGTTGAAAGTCATAAATATTTCCTGGAGTCAGCGGCGGCCCTCCATTTTTTTTTATTTATTTATTTTTTTTACACATCTTATATCTAGCTTTAGTGTGACCGTACTCTCTCCCTTTTGAGTGGATTTGTTTTGTGCCTCTTGTTTCTGCCCGGGCTAATCTGCCTCATCGACATTGCTTTTGCCTGCTCTTTACCCCTCCCACTCTTGGAAAGACTGTTTGTAGTAAAGATTGTAATCTCACCGCTAATCTTTACGGCTTTCTCCGGGGCAGGACACTGAACCTCGCCGAATGATTTGCCCGAGATTTATATATTCTCTAGTATCTTGGGATTGAATTTAAAGACGGAAGTTTCCTCATGCATTGACCGGCTGTCACAATGGGGGGACGTCTTAAGCCCAGCCAAAATGTTTGGTTAATGATGACGCTCATTACTTATTATTTCTCGCACTGCTCCATTTTTCCTAACCCTACAGTGAGCCAATTATTCATAAAGCTCAGGAAATGGCGAGCTATGAAATTCTCCTGCTCTGCTCCTCTCCTTGCCAGTGAAGCAGCATATATCTATCATAATGAGGAGCAAGCAGTGCTTTACTACGAGCTGCCTCTCATCATGAACGCAACACAAAGAGATTTACTAATGCGGGCAGTTAGCATAGCCACTTTTATTCGCGGCCTGGTTTTGTACGTGCATTCCCTGGACGGCATGCATTATACACATCTAATTAAGTCTTCACATGTCTAGAATAAACCACATTATGCCTTTGGGGTGAAAAAGGCGGGTCAGCAGCTTGTCAGAGTGCACATGTGCTTGTGTGCTGGGCCGCGGTCCTGCTTGTGTTTTGGACAATGGCGCCTATGATGGCGATTTAACTCGCACTAATTAACCTAGAATAAATCAGGGCAGCACCGTAAAGGGAGGGAGTAAGGGGACGAAGATGCTCTCTGTAGTGTGTGGTCGAGTGAAACATGCACACAAAGGGAGAGACGGAGACCGAGCAAAGCAGCGGAGGGCAGCCAGCCAGCTGTTGGTATAGTTTGATTGGCCTGCGGAGAGTTGCCTGTGTCTTTTCATGGCGCTACTAAAGTGCGATGCTCCCGGTGGCAGGTGGCTGCTGGCCATCGCTCCCCCCCGCCCCCGCGGGACGACAGAGGCGAAGATCATCTGTTGCTTTGCTCTTTTTTTTTTATTAAACACCTTCATGGTTTGCGGCTGCACCGCATCTAAAAACGAGGAATACACGGCAGCGTTTCCCAAAGAATACCCAAGCAGCACATTCAAGTCAACCACCAATTTAACGGTGCAACAACAGTCTTCTTGTATCTGTGTTCCCTCAAGGCGAACAAAGGATCCAAATGACATCCTTCCTCACTGACATTAAGGTTTCTTCCAGCCGAAAAGTAAAAGTACATTGCACCTATTTGTCCTTCATGAAGCTGAGGCAGCCATGTTGAAATAAAGCCTTGCAGTAAACCCAAGAAGAAAAGGCCCCAATCAGCTTGACAACTAGGTCTTGGTGACCGACTTTATCACGATCAGGCTACCTCGCCATCATCATGCAGTTGAAACCGACCTGATGTTTGGTTTTTGCAAAGCCACAGATCTGTATTTCCACTCCAGTTCCAAAACTGCCGTTTCTCCGTTGCCTCTCTCCAGAGGCTCCTTTGATGGATTTCAAATGAGTGTAAAGCCTCCCTAACACTTAACTAACACATGGATTTTCATACCAAATGTTAATTTGTTTTTTTTGGCTTGGAATGCTTGTGTGATTTTTTGTTGTTGGCCACCAATTGCATTATTCAGAGGATTATTTTCTTAAAATCACAGATGTACAGTAATTTTACCAACTGGCTCAAATAGGCTCTTAAAACTTGCACCGATTTGTAGCAATTTTTTTCTCATTACTAACAGCATGAAGTAGAAGCCTCCATTAGGTTTTAGTTCTACTTCAACAGTTAAACAAGGAAGTAAGTTTTAAAGGAAAAAATGCAGTTCAGTGTTTCCCTGTCAAGACTTGGACTTTGGCGTGGTTTGTTTTCCCGAGATGCATAAGAATTGGACCGGACATGGCGTGAAGTTAAATACATGATTTAATAATAGACTATAAAAAGAATAAACAAAAGGCGTGCACAAGGCGGGGAACAAACTTGGCTAATAAAACAAAACTAGCACAAAGGCAGAACTATGGAAAAAAAGGAACAAACAAAAGGCGCTCACAGCAAAGGTACAAAACAGTGGCTTGAATAAACAAAAAAACTTACGTGGCAAGAAAAGAGCAGCATGAACTATGACCTGGACAGAGTAAGCAGCGTGTCAAGAGTGCAGAGCATGAATGTGATGTCCCCAGGCCGACCAACAAAAAATGACAGGCTTAAATAGTGGTGATTGAAAACAGGTGCGGGAGTTCAAATGAATCAGGTGCGTGAGTCGTGAGGACAGGTGAACTGATTGGTAGTCATGGAAACAAAACAGGGAGTGAAAAAACAGAGATTGACAGAGTGCAAAAACCAAACAGAGCATAGCCAAACTAAACATGATCACCAAGACATGACATTCCCACAGAAAAGCACTCCATTCATGGGTGCGTGGCCTGCGCGCTACCATGATGACATCAGTATATAATTTGTATAATCAGCGATTAAATATGGATTTTTTTCACGATTGTTTTGGACATTTAATACGTTACATTTTAATGAAAAAAAAAAACATACAACAGCAACATGCATTTCCACTTACTGACATTGACTCACAAAATTCTGGAAAATAATATTGACTAAAATGTTTATTTCTCTTTTGCAAAATGTTTTTGTACTGGCCGCCACAAATGTTTGGTAAACTTAGACTTAGACTTAGACTTCCTTTATTGTCATTCAAATTTTAACTTAACAGTACAGATAAGAACGAAATGTGGTTGCATTAGCTCGCTGTAGTGCAGGATAAAAGAGCACTGCGGTTTTAAAGGGGTTCTGTTATGCAAAATAAACTTTCCTTACCTATTAGTACCTGTCCAACCATGGAGACATTGTGGAAATATAATTTAAAAAAAACAATCTTGCCTTCCTTCATACTTCCTCCAAACGATCCGTTTGGAATTTGCACAACATGTGACATCAGCGAATATCTCCGTATATGGTAGAGGTTTACCCCAAGAGCTTTGCACGAGTCTGCCTTTGTTGTCAACAAGTTCCTTATTCTTCTCTATTTTCTTGTTGTGGGGCAGACTGGCTCATACATGCACAAGCATCCTCCACTGTTGCCATTTGTAATTAAAAAAAGTAGCGTACAGTTGTAATTTATATATGTCAGTAGATTCGATGTGGAAGCGCTGAAAACTACAACATGGATGACGGGGAAAAGACACAGTCAAAGCAGAGGCACGTAAATAAGACTGCCCACAAAACGGCGCATCCTGAAGAAACCGTCAGAAAGCGGCTTAGAAATGGTCTGTAAAACATAATCTATGTAACATTTTGACTAAAGAACCACCATTAGAAGGAAAACAAAATCATATAACCCCTTCAAAGTCATACAAAAAAGCCAAAGCTCCAACCGGCGACATCATGTGTGACCCCTTTTATTTGTCAAGACCTCAGCTCAGTGAGTTTCTATCAAGTTAAATCTAGAATTGGCTTCTTCTTTGGCTTTCTTGTGTTTTGTCATGTACCGTATTTTCCGCACTATTAGCCGCACTTAAAAACCACAAATTTACTCAAAAGCTGATAGTGCGGCTTTTAACCCGGTGCGCTTTATATATGGATTAATATTACGATTCATTTTCATAAAGTTTCGATCTCGCAACTTCGGTAAACAGCCGCCATCTTTTTTCCCGGTAGAACAGGAAGCGCTTCTTCTTCTACGCAAGCAACCGCCAAGGTAAGCACCCGCCCCCATAGAACAGGAAGCGCTTCTTCTTCTACTGTAAGCCACCACCCGCCCGCGTAGAAGAAGAAAAAGCGCGCGGATATACCGTACGTTTCATTTCCTTTGTGTGTTTACATCTGTAAAGACCACAAAATGGCTCCTACTAAGCGTCAGGGATCCGGTTCATGAAAAGACGCAATCTCTCCATCCGCACACGGATTACTATTTCACAGCAACTGATATTCCTGTGAACCGCACTGTGGATTCAACGGGAGCACGTACGGTGAATATTCGCACCACAGGGAATGAGAAGTCATCCTTCACTGTGGTTCTAGCTTGCCATGCTAATGGCCAGAAACTTCCACCCATGGTGATATTCAAAAGGAAGACCTTGCCAAAAGAGACCTTTCCAGCCGGCGTCATCATAAAAGCTAACTCGAAGGGATGGATGAAGAAAAGATGAGCGAGTGGTTAAGGTAAGTTTAAGTTTACGCGAAGAGGCCGGGTGGCTTTTTTCACGCAGCTCTGTCCATGTTGATATACGTATGTTTGTGATTGCACATTTGCGTACATTTTGGGAGTGAACAGAGTTGTTAGAACGCTGGTTTTTAATATATTATTAAAGTTTGACTGACCTATCTGACTGTTTTTTTGACATTCCTTTAGCGCAGTTAGATGCGGCTTACAACACCGGGCGGCTTATAGGTGGACAAAGTTTTGAAATATGCCGTTCATTGAAGGCGCGGCTTTTAACCCAGGGCGCCTTATGGTGCGGAAAATACGGTAGTGGAAATTGGTTCTGTCGAAGGAGCGTGTACCTTGAAAAACGTGATTTGCAAAACCGTTGCTCATTAAAATGTATTAAAATCAATTACCGTATTTTCCGCACTATAAGGCGCACCTAAAAACCACAAATTTTCTCAAAAGCTGACAGTGCGCCTTATAACCCGGTGCGCTTTATATATGGATTAATATTACGATTCATTTTCATAAAGTTTCGATCTCGCAACTTCGGTAAACAGCCGCCATCTTTTTTCCCGGTAGAACAGGAAGCGCTTCTTCTTCTACGCAAGCAACCGCCAAGGTAAGCACCCGCCCCCATAGAACAGGAAGCGCTTCTTCTTCTACTGTAAGCTACCACCCGCCCCCGGAAGAAAAAGAAACGCGCGGATATTTCGTTTCATTTCCTTTGTGTGTTTACATCTGTAAAGACCAGACTACAAAATGCACGTACGGTGAATATTCGCACCACAGGGAATGAGAAGTCGTCCTTCACTGTGGTTCTAGCTTGCCATGCTAATGGCCAGAAACTTCCTCCCATGGTGATATTCAAAAGGAAGACCTTGCCAAAAGAGACCTTTCCAGCCGGCGTCATCATAAAAGCTAACTCGAAGGGATGGATGAATGAAGAAAAGATGAGCGAGTGGTTAAGGGAAGTTTACGCGAAGAGGCCGGGTGGCTTTTTTCACACAGCTCCGTCCATGTTGATATACGACTCTATGCGCGCCCACATCACAGATGGTGTCAAAAAACAAGTGAAGCACACAAATACAACACTCGCCGTCATTCCGGGTGGATTAACCAAAGAACTCCAACCGCTGGATATTGGTGTCAACAGGGCATTCAAATCACGACTGCGAACGGCGTGGGAACAATGGATGCCCGAAGGCGAACACACCTTCACTAAAACAGGCAGACAGCGCCGGACGACATACGCCAACATTTGCCAGTGGATCGTAAATGCCTGGGCAGATATTTCGGTCACAACTGTGGTCCGAGCTTTCCGGAAGGCAGGATTCACAGAACTACTGGACAACAACAGCGACACTGACTCCGATGACTTCGACGAGACGGAACCGGCCATTTTGGATCCCACGCTTGCGCAACTTTTCAATTCGGACACCGAAGACGAAGAATTCGAAGGATTTACGAATGAAGAATAACTTCAGAAGGTGAGCGCTATGTTTATTTTGTGTGTTGTGACATTAACGTTCGAGCAACATTATGTTGCTATTGCTCTACACCATTTTGAATTTTACTATGTTTGTGATTGCACATTTGCGTACATTTTGGGACAGAGTTGTTAGAACGCTGGTTTTCAATATATTATTAAAGTTTGACTGAACTATCTGACTGTTTTTTTGACATTCCCTTTAGCGCAGCGTAGGCGCGGCTTATAATCCGGGGCCGCTTATTGGTGGACAAAGTTATGAAATATGCAATTCATTGAAGGTGCGGCTAATAATCCGGTGCGCCTTATAGTGCGGAAAATACGGTAATCAAGGCTTGACTTTCCAAAACACCACCACCAAAATGTCCACCGTTTAAAAAAATAAATGAACATTCTTAGCTGGCATTATCAACTGATTCTACTTCAGTATTTTACAGACTAGTGGTGCTAGTTAGCTCAAATTGCTTCACCAATCAGCTACACACTCGGTAATGTTTTTTTGAGGTGTTTTTCTTTAATTCAATTAAAGACAGTTATGGGGACAGTTATCTCCCCATTAGCTATAAGCTAGCTAAAAGAAGCTATTGCTAGCAAATTTTGGTCTGATCTTATGGGGTTCACTTTGACATTCGGTACACCAATTCGCTCGCAATCTAAAGCATAACATCAGCTCGTATCCCAAACAACTCACACACTGGGGTACTCAATTTTGATACCCCACTGTGTTATTTTAATTGCCACAACCATCACATTATGGATGAGGAGGAAGACATAAAACGTACAACAGGATGATAAAATAAGGCTACATTATCAATTAGTCAACAATACAAACCAAATGACAAGAATGCACAATAGAAGATTGGTTATGTGAAAAACTCTTGTCAAGTTCATGCTTCTTATGAAAGTTTCAGTCCAAAAGAAGTGTTTTCTTTTCTGAAAGATATACATGTCAAAATGTGACTGATTGCATTGCCTTTACAGTAAATCAAGTTTTTATGATGGACATAGGGTACTCCCTGGAGTAGTTTAACTCTATTTCCGTTATTTTTTATGGCAATAATTCTCAATCCAAACAAATGAAAGTGTGAGCAGGCTGTATCAGATTGTGTTTGACTGTGGTGGTTCAGTAACACAGTTGGCAAGTTCATGTCTCCTCCATCAACTAGCCCCTGCTGTAAGTCTGAGGGGACAGTTGCCTTATAACAGCGACAGGATGGGAATAATAGGAGAGAGAATTGTGGAATTAAAGTACATCCATCATTTTGATAAAACTTTAGAAAAAAATCCATCTGCCAATATGTACCTTGTGCCTGTGCAAGCTTTGCCTTGACTGAAGCGTAATAGTCAAATATAATCACATCATATCAGCATACAGCATCAACTTATGTGACAACCAGCTGCTCTGGATACACAGGGACAAGGTCACTCAGTAGAATGGCTTCCATATAATTCCATATGGAAGAACACAGAGGACTAATGTAATTTTGAATTAAATAGATCATTAACAATGAGTTAAAGTAGCAGTATAGTAGTAAGTTGCGCAATACTCAAGATGTTGTTTTTTCTCCATATTCTCTGGGACCCTGAGCAGTATAAAAGGTATAGGAAATAGATGGATGAAAATAAATGGCCGATACATCTATCCATTTTCAACCGCGTGTCCCTCTTGGGGTCACGGGGAGTGCTGGAGCATATCTCAGCTTGTTGCAGTCTAAAGGCATTACCGGAAACTGTCAGTATTCAGGGAATTTTGACTATTGTACATACCGACACACGAACACAGAATTATTCATACGTATACATACATGCACTCATACATACAAACGCGCGCACAAAAGGTACATATGCTCACCGCTTCCCACCTACAGCTTTCTTCTTTGCTGTCTCCATTGTTCATTGAACAAATTGCAAAAGATTCACCAACACAGATGTCCAGAATACTGTGGAATTTTGCGATGAAAACAGACGACTTAATAGCTGGCCACCATGCTGTCCCAAAATGTACTCTACAATTTGTGACGTCACGTGCCGGCGTCATCATACCGAGACGTTTTCAGCAGGATATTTCGCGCAAAATTTAAAATTGCACTTTAGTTAGCTCACCCGGCCGTATTGGCATGTGTTGCAATGCTAAGAGTTCATCATTGATGTATAAACTATCAGACTGCGTGGTCGGTAGTAGTGGGTTTCAGTAGGCCTTTAAGAAAGTGATAAAAACAATGTATAACCCAGTTTATTACAGAAAACTAATTTCTATACTCTAGCCTTTAAATAGACCCCCCTTTTAGACCAGTTGATCTGCCGTTTCTTTTCTGCTCTGCCCCCCTCTCCTCCGGTGACAACAGATGAAACGCTAGCTGTCCAAAGTCGGGACCCAGGGTGGACCACTCATCTGCATCAGTTGGGGACGTCTCTGCGCTGCTGACCTACCTCCACTCAAGATGATCTCCTGCTGGCCCCACTATGGACTGGACTCTCACACTATTATGTTAGATCCACTATGGACTGGACTCTCACAATATTATGCGAGATCCATTCGACGTCCATTGCACCGGTTGCCCAGGGAGGGGGGGGGGGGCATCTGCGGTCCCCTCCAAGGTTTCTCATTGTCATCCCTTTGTTTTGAGTTTTTTCTTGCTCTGATGTGGGATCTGAGCCGAGGATGTCGTTGTGGCTTGTGCAGCCCTTTGAGTCACTTGTGATTTAGGGCTATATAAGTCAACTTTAATTCATTGATTGATTATTGAACAAATATTAACATTAATTTAACGAATTCTTCTTATTATTATTATTATTTAACTACTACCTGGATGGCATATCCCTGTAAGAGACTCAAATTCCAAGGTGTGATGTGAGTGTTTGTTTATATCTACCCTGTGATTGACTCACGACCGGTCCAGGGTGTTTTTCACCGATGTTACAGTTTTGATCCAGATCTGGATCAGGGGTGCCCAAACTCGTTGCGTCCAATGGCCAAATTGAAAATGTGCCAATGGTCCGCGGGCCAAATTTTTTCCGTGCAACAGCACCACGAGTGAGAAAATTATCCTCATACTGCCATTTATAAATATAATCGTAGAGATTGTCAGGTTCAATAGATAACGAGTTAGCCTGTCATTTTTTTTAAATAGCTTTTACGGTAAAAGCCTGGCAGCTCAGTCACGAGAATTTTGCTGTGAAATGTACAGTGTTTTTTTATTACACCAAATTACTGTAAATTGAAAATCTGTATCAATGTTGTTTCTATGTTAAAATTCTGGTGACTGAGCTTCCAGGTTTTTACCGCAAAGTTTATGGCCATTTTTTTTACAGTGCATTACTGTCAATTGATAAACAGTAACATTGTTATTCTTGTGGTAACATTTTAGCAACTAACATTTTTTTTTTTTTTTTTTTTTTTTTTTAACTACAGTCAAAGACTGTTCAGTTTGAAAGTGGTCAGTATAAATGTGTATTCAATTTGGTAACCACTCTTCGGATGCCCAAAAGTCGTGTCATTTTGTTTGGCCCCCTGGCCCCACTTTGGGCCTCCCTTTGTTGAGCCATCTTGGAGGGAAACACTTGTCAACACTGCGATAAAATTGAATGCGACCATTATAAAAAATAAATCTGGGACAACTCTGCCAAACGATGCCAAAACTACCCAAAAATCTGTACAGCTTTGTGAGGATCGACTTGACCCCATGGAGAGAGAATGTTTTGTGACTATTTTATCTGGTAAGCATAGAGTAATGTAATTTAATCAGTGATAATTGCCCGAAGACTGCAAAAAAAAAAGCAAATTTTTTCCTAGAAGGTAAAAAAAAATTGTCAAATATGTGCATTTATATTAACAACCTCCAAGTCCGAGTCCATGGTTCTCGCCCGGAAAAGGGTGGAGTGCCATCTCCGGGTTGGGGAGGAGATCTTGCCCCAAGTGGAGGAGTTTAAGTACCTCGGAGTCTTGTTCACGAGTGAGGGAAGAGTGGATCGTGAGATCGACAGGCGGATCGGTGCGGCGTCTTCAGTAATGCGGACGCTGTATCGATCCGTTGTGGTGAAGAAGGAGCTGAGCCGGAAGGCAAAGCTCTCAATTTACCGGTCGATCTACGTTCCCATCCTCACCTATGGTCATGAGCTTTGGGTTATGACCGAAAGGACAAGATCACGGGTACAAGCGGCCGAAATGAGTTTCCTCCGCCGGGTGGCGGGGCTCTCCCTTAGAGATAGGGTGAGAAGCTCTGCCATCCGGGGGGAGCTCAAAGTAAAGCCGCTGCTCCTCCACATCGAGAGGAGCCAGATGAGGTGGTTCGGGCATCTGGTCAGGATGCCACCCGAACGCCTCCCTAGGGAGGTGTTTAGGGCACGTCCGACCGGTAGGAGGCCGCGGGGAAGACCCAGGACACGTTGGGAAGACTATGTCTCCCGGCTGGCCTGGGAACGCCTCGGGGTCCCACAGGAAGAGCTGGACGAAGCGGCTGGGGAGAGGGAAGTCTGGGCTTCCCTGCTTAGGCTGCTGCCCCCGCGACCCGACCTCGGATAAGCGGAAGAAGATGGATGGATGGATGGATGGATGGGTGTTAACATTTAATTGACTAAATATGCGCAAGAATGCGTTCAACTTCTATTCCGAGTTACTTTCGCCCATTGGGCGCTTGGTGTTTCTGGAAGTGAATGAAAGTCTGACTTGGCTTTGCCTGGCCTGGATGCTGAGATTGTGTATGTATCCCTTTTTGATTGACAGCCAAATAAGCAAATCATATATTTTTAAAGTTTTCATTTCATTGTTCCGACTTGATATGGAGTATTTTACTATCCTTTACATGACCTTTTCGTTGAGCTTCTATATATCTTTGATGGGTTAGTGGAGACTGTACTTGTGTTTGGAACGTGGCTGAAAATGAGCTTTCCCCACTTGAAAGACCAGCAGTCACCAGTGAATGTACAGGACACATTCACCAGCAGATACTCTTAGTTAGCAGTCACGTAGAGTGGTAAATGATATTAACACTTTCAAAATAAAAGTTATGACTTTTTCTTGTTTAATATCAATACTTCTGCAAACAATTGTTTAAACGCAGGCGAAAATGAAATCGACATGTAATACTGGACATACTAGATGCAAAATAAAGGTCAGGAAAAATGTCCATCCATATTCTGACTGAGGCTTGCAATTGATTACTCTTCCTTTCTATAGACAATCGCCTCGTCTTTGCTCCTTGTTTTTTTTTACAAGTTTAGAAAGATTTTTTTTCCGTAATTGTTTTTCACCAATTTGCTATCGTTGTGCCCCTGCGACTCCCGGATCCCAGGAGTCCCGGATACCCTGCCCCCTTTATAGGACTAGCGCCTAAATCAGCAGGGACTGGTCCTATAAATCCATCCATTTTTTACCGCTTGTCCCTTTTCCTAGTTGCGGGGGGGCTGGATCCTATCCCAGCTGCACTCGGGTGGAAGGCAGGTTACACCCTGGACAAGACGCCACCTCATCCCCATGAGGATAGAAATATAGAAAATAGATGGATGAAAGGGTGGACTCCTTTAACATTAAGACATGACTGTTGTTAGTTTCCTCGTATTAGATGCTATTCATAACATTGGGAGTTTTAAATATAAAGTTTATCAATGAATCACTGAACATTGGAACTCTCTGCAAAATAAAATGAAAACAAATCACAGGAACATCGATTGGACTGCCCAAAGTACTGTAATTGTTTGTAACTATGTTTTGCAATGATTGTTGGTGTTTGTAATCTCCCTTTTGAAAATGAGGCAATGTTCCCAATCATTCCTAAAAATTAAAATCATTGTTGGATGAACAAAAAAAAAGTAATCATTTCCTAGTCCATCTCCGCTGGCCTACAGCACTGACTGGCATTTACAAATTAAGTTATTGTTTTTGTTCCATGCAAATGTAACAATTTAAGCCCATCTGGGTTGTTTAACCTTCATTTTATAGCATGTATTTTAGCTGCATGACTTCCAGTACATGTTTGTGTAAGTTAGTTTTTTTTTGTTGTCCAATCGGATTTCAATGTAATCAATCAGTCATGCACTTAAACTGTTAGTAAGCGGGTTGTTTACTCAACCAATCAGATATCAATCATCATGCTTTCATACTCTGATTGGTTGATCAGAGCAAATCGGTTCGACTGATAGTTTGTAGTGGGTAGGAGGATACATTTTTTCAATACAATATCAGCATCTCTGGTGAGTGTCATGCTTACAGGCACCAACATAATGCTCGCAGTTACCAGCAGAAATGTAACTCTAACGTATTGACAACAAAGTATTCGACGATTAGGAGTTAATTATGTTTATTTTAATAACAATGTTAGTCATTCACAACAACATTAATATAATTGTATTTTGCATATTAATGATGTATCGTATGATCTACAATGTCTTTATTGAAGCAAAACTAGTTCCTGTCAGCTGCAAACCCCACTAACAAAACATTAACAAGCTTAACTGTTTTCTCCACACAGCTGCACTCCTCTACCCATGTGTGCACACACACACACACACACACACACACACACACACACACACACACACACACACACACACACACACATTCTTGTATTTGTTACCTTCTTGAGACCTATGAAAAAAAGGTAAGCTTTTAGTTGTTGTTTTTTGTGTTGAATTGTTTGTTTGTAATTGGTTTTTAATCTTCATTATTTACGTCAAGTTATAACAATAATTTTTATTGTTGTTAATTTTGGCCAAATAGGTCACTTTTTAAATTTCTTACACACACTTGTTATTACATATGGTTGGCCAAAGGGCGAGCACTTTTTTTTTTTTTTTTTTAACACACACTTGTTATTTCATATGTTAACCAAAGGGGGAGCACTTTCAATTTGAATAATCCTTCCTTTTTGGGACCACTCTAATTTTGATGGATTTCACCACCAGTGGTGCAAATGAGACATTCTCTATTAGATGCAATGGTTTTCCGTATTGGGACCATGATTTTGGTCCTAACTAGTTCACCGGTCCTCATATGGAAGGTATTTTTCCTTGTTGATGTCTCAAGAAGGTTATAAATACAACAACACACACACACACACACTCACACACACACACACACACACACACACATACACAAACACACCTACACACACGTATTCTTGTATTTGTTACCTTCTTGAGACCCATAAAAAAAAAAGTAAGCTTTTAGTTGTTTTTTTTGTGTTGAATTGTTTGTTTGTAATTGGTTTTTAATCTTCATTATTTACGTAAAGTTATTACAGTATGTCTCTATATACATTTATTTGTATTTTTGTTAATTTTGGCCAAAGGGGGCACATTTAAATTTCTTACACACACTTGTTATTACATATGGTTGGCCAAAGGGCGAACACCTTTTTTTTCACCCACACTTGTTATTTCATACGGTTGGCCAAAGGGCGAGCACCTTTTTTTTTACACACACTTGTTATTTCATATGTTGACCAAAGGGGGAGCATTTTCAATTTGAAAAATCCTTCTTTTTTGGGACCACTCTAATTTTGATAGATTTCACCACCAGTGGTGCAAATGAGACATTCTCTATTAGATGCAATGGTTTTCCGTTATGGGACCATGATTTTGGTCCTAACTAGTTCACCGGTCCTCATATGGAAGGTATTTTTCCTTGTTGATGTCTCAAGAAGGGTAGAAATACAACAACACACACACACACACACTCACACACACACACACACACACACACACACACACACACACACACACACACACACACACACACACACACACACACACACACACACACACACGTACAAAAAGGGGCGCTGTATAAGAAGGCCCACGATTGACAAAAAGTAAGATTAAGGTGACTAATGTGTGTTTTTTTCATGGGGCTCAGAATTCTTGGCACGACAGGCAACTGGTATAAACATAAGTATAATAGAAGGTTTGTGCTTTATTTCAAACATACCAAATACCCACCGAAACTGTGTGATCTGTTAAAGAATGTGTTCAAATGTATTTATTTGTGCAACCTTACCATTAACGGGATGAACTCACCAAATCATTGTCCGTTGACAGACTCAATGATGAAATGGAATTGTGAAACTGCTGTTCTTTATTCTTGAACGGGCCATTTATCACCAAAGACCATTTATACAATCACACATCAATAACCGAAGGGCATGTCTTTATTCCTGTTTCATATTGAATATACAATTTAGGATGAAATCAAAACGAAATGGAAAAGTCAGAAGCCGGTACTTAACCTGCCACAAATAATTTAGTTTGTCAAAAAGGGCAGAACATAATTCCCAACTTCACATGCTTTACGCTCTACCAAGTACACCTCTTAGACTGTAATAATACCCAATTATATATTGGGCTAATTGGAATTAGCTTTGTTTTTCTTTCAGTTATTATTTCAGAAAGCTGACAGCAACAACTCATGACAGGATCGATGGCGGATTACGAGGCTCATGGAGCTGCATAGAGACGAGGGCTCAGATATAAGGCTGCAGCGCTCATTAAAACCTGACCTGATCTCAGCCAAGCCCCTGGAAAGGAGGGGTGAACAGAGGAGGACAGAAAGCCGGTAGAAGAAAAAGGTGAACAAAAAAAAAACTTTACAGTCCCCTTTGGACATGGCCTCTGCTGGACTCTTATAAATGGGTATTGTTCCCCATGAAGCACACAGTGAGTGTTTACAGTTTCCCATAAAGGAGGCCTTTATTCTTGCTCTGGGATGCATTGTGACAAGAACATTTGAATAGGCGAGGTCTTACCACAAAGCCATAAACATTTACAGGCAGTTGACATGGCGAATGAGGAATGGGCCGTGTAACCTATGCAGGATGCTTCCTGACTCCTGATGACCGCCATTCAGTCTACTGCGGGAGCAGCTATTATCATCATCAACATGTTGAGAGATGGCGTTCCAATGACAGGGTTGGGATGGACGCAGAGGGAATACGAATTGGTAGATGGACATAAACAAATATAGCTGCGCAATATAGGCAAAAGCATTGGGACATAACTTTGAATCAGTCAATTGATCAATCAAAAGGTTGTGTTCACGTACCACCTATCCTGAATAAGATCAGTATTGTCAAATCCTCAGTAAGGAAATTATTGGCTGTCCTAAAAGTCGCTAGATGACGTCATCACCTCATTTGCATAAGTGACTACACAATGAAATAATGTTTTGGGAGAGATACAAGAAATGAGAAAATGCTGAGTATGCCTAGAATTGCAGATTAACTTTCTTCTGTTGGATCTTACTTTGTCTTATTTAAATTCAGATACATTTTGTTCTGCATTGTTATCAAATTTTATCAAAAGACTGGAGGGTTGTTACATACACAAACAACCGAATTGAAAGACTGGCTCGCTAACGTTGCAATGTAGATTTATTTGTAGCGTAACAAGGAATAATAATTTACATCTTGCTGTGTAAACTAAGGTGGAAACAGCCTTTGCACAAGTACATTTCAATTGCAGTGTAATACAATGCATACTAATTGTGATAATTGTGAAACCATGATTATTACTCAGACCATAACCATAGAATCAAAATATATAATTGTTATATCCCTGGTCTGGACGCAGAGCGATATGGATCACCTCCAACTAAGCTGGGATGGCTGGGTGAGGTTTATTGCTTAAAGAGACGTATAATGCAAAACCAACTTGTCTTACCTGTTGGTACATGTTTGTGTCAATTTGGGATCTGCATAAGTCCAGAAATTTTGAAATCAAACAATGGAGCCATGACGGAGATTTGGAATTTGCTCCATTTTTGAATTTGTTCCCATTGGTGGGATATCTCTAAATATGGTAAAGTTTTACCCAAAGAGCTTTGAATGAGTCCGCCATTGCAGACTGACATTGTGGTCAGTAAGTTTTTTTCTCTATCCTCTTGTTGTGGGGCAGACTGGCTCGACATGCACATGAATGCTCCGCTGTTACAATTTTTGATATAAAAAGTAATGTATTGTTCTAGCTTATATCTGTCAGTAGACTCGGTATGGAAGCGCTAAAAACTACAACATGGCCAGTGGGGAGAAGACAGTCAAAGTGGAGGGACGTAAATAAAACGGCACAGCCTGAAGAGACTGTAAAAATCTGTTAGAAGATGGTCTGTAAAACATAATGTATGCAACATTTGGACTAAAGAACCACCATTACATGTTATGTAAACCAGTGTTTTTCAACCACTGTGCCGCGGCACACTAGTGTGCCGTGAGATACAATCTGGTGTGCCGTGGGAGATTATCTAATTTTCACCTATTTGAGTTAAAAATATTTTTTGCAAACCAGTAATTATAGTCTGCAAATTATGTGTTGTTGTTGAGTGTCGGTGCTGTCTAGAGCTCGGCAGAGTAACTGTGTAACACTCTTCCATATCAGTAGGTGGCAGCCGGTAGCTAATTGCTTTGTAGATGTAGGAAACAACGGGAGGCAGTGTACAGGTAAAAAAGTGTCTAACTCTTAAAGGGGAACATTATCACAATTTCAGAATGGTTAAAACCAATAAAAATCAGTTCCCAGTGGCTTATTATATTTTTCAAAGTTTTTTTCAAAATTTTACCCATCACGCAATATCCCTAAAAAAAAGCTTCAAAGTGCCTGATTTTAACCATCGTTATAAACACCCGTCCATTTTCCTGTGACGTCACATAGTGAATACAAACAAACATGGCGGAAAGAACAGCAAGATATAGCGACATTAGCTCTGATTCAGACTCGGATTTCAGCGGCTTAAGCAATTCAACAGATTACGAATGTATTGAAACGGATGGTTGTAGTGTGGAGGCAGGTAGCGAAAACAAAATTGAAGAAGAAACTGAAGCTATTGAGCCATATCGGTTTGAACCGTATGCAAGCGAAACCGACACGACAGCCAGCGACACGGGAGAAAGCGAGGATGAATTCGGCAATCGCCTTCTAACCAACAAATGGTATGTGTTTGTTTGGCATTGAAGGAAACTAACAACTATGAACTAGGTTTACAGCATATGAAATACATTTGGCAACAACATGCACTTTGAGAGTGCAGACAGCCCAATTTTCATCAATTAATATATTCTGTAGACATACCCTCATGTCAGCAGGCCAGGGAAGCTAGGGTCGATATTCTTCTCTTGATCATCTTGGGACGGTGTGAGCCAAGACATCCAGGGGGTTTAGCTCGCTCGTCTGCGGGAACAAACTGCCGCCATTGCTTGCCGTGCTACCGAGGTCCTTTGTTCCTGAATTGCTCACACACTCCGGCAGATTCAATGGGGGTCTGGCGGCAGATTTCTTTGACTTTATCGTTGGAAATGCATCTGCTTTGAGTGTCGCAGGATATCCACACATTCTTGCCATCTCTGTCATAGCATAGCTTTCGTCGGTAAAGTGTGCGGAACAAACGTCCAATTTCTTGCCACTTTCGCATCTTTGGGCCACTGGTGCAACTTGAATCCGTCCCTGTTCGTGTTGTTACACCCTCTGACAACACACCGACGAGGCATGATGTCTCCAAGGTACGGAAAACAGTCGAAAAAACGGAAAATAACAGAGCTGTTTTGACCCGGTGTTTGAGAAAATGGCAGATTACTTCCCGATGCGACGTCATCGCTCCGAGAGCGAATATTAGAAAGGCGTTTAATTCGCCAAAATTCACCCATTTAGAGTTCGGAAATCGGTTAAAAAAATATATGGTCTTTTTTCTGCAACATCAAGGTATATATTGACGTTACATAGGTCTGGTGGTAATGTTCCCCTTTAAATTCACATCCAACAATTGCGACAACGACTTTTTACTGTCAACTGAGTTTCGTTTTTTAATGATTTCTGCTGGTGGTGTGCCTCCGGATTTTTTCAACGCAAAAAATGTGCCTTAGCTGAAAAAAGGTTGAAAAACACTGATGTAGACCACAATGAAGTGTTTTAAATGTAGAAAAAAAAATCATAATATGACTCCTTTTGGGTTTCTATACATTGTCATACCCTTATTTCTGTCAGTGTAAGTATAATGGCAAGGTGTCCCGGTACTTTTGCTCATATAAATTTGAGACAGGTTTTTCGATGTCCCTTTTGACTCGTCTACAATGAAATGGCAGTGTCTTGGTTTTATGTTTGATCACAGGAGTCGAGCGACGGAGTCGACTCGCGGGAGCAGCCAAAACATGAGGCTGAATACCATTAGAGGGTGATCAGAGATGGTCATTGTCAGCAAGTCGTGAAACTCCATAGGCAAACTATCAACATGACTTTCCATGTATTGCTATTTTTTTTACTGCTTAAACTCAGACTGTTTCTTTGAGCATTCTGAAGTCCTGGTTTTTCTTTAGCGTAATAGCGGTAATAATAACAAAAGGTGATGGGAAAAGACAGAGTCATTATTGAGTTAGCAGCTCAGTCTTGCTGCACTATGAAGTGTCTCTGTGGGCAAAGTGAAATTGGCGCACGTTTGACTACATTTGCACACAGCCGTCTCTTTTTTCCCCTCATACTGTCATTGTTTCTTTTGCCTCACTTGGCATTCTGTTCATTCTCAAAGATGTTCCCTGCGTAACCAATGATTAACAATTATGCCAGTGCGTCTAATTAATGCTGCCTAATTATGAGGCTGTGATGTTGACGGGGAACGGGGAGGGGGAGGGAGCAGGACAGGAAAATTGCAACATCAGAAATAACCAGAGGAGAGGAGGAGGCTGCTAAGAGAGAACAGCAGAGAAAACGTAAGAAGCGAGTGGGTGTCTCATTTTGCATGCTCCAAAATGCCTGTAGACGCGTGATCTTTCTCCACAAAAATATGTTCAACTTGTGCATGATGTTCCAGATGGCACACATATTTAATTTGTTGCCCCCGTCCCCCAAAAATAGAGCAGGATATTTCCCAACTTTTTCCACTTGATGAGAATCCTGTTTGAACCACACAGGGGCCCTTAAGTGACCGGAGAACTCCGGTCGTAATTATGCCTGTAAAATACCAACACACTTTAAACCAATTTACTGTTAATTTGTCAGTGGCTGGTAAACACAGCTGAGATAAACACAAATATCCTGCAGAAGACACACACCCAGCCAGTTAATGTATACAAATTGCACGGACTAGTTGTAAGTCTCTTCTTTAACTTATTTATTTTGCTTTTACAACCCCCAGAAGAAACACACCATGGACCCCAAACTCCCCTCTCCGTCTCAAGCAGTGCTTCTTCTGGAAAACAGCTAAGAAAAACGACCTCGCTCCTCGGCTCATAATGAGGCAGCGTGGAGCATTCATTTGCATACTCAGTGTCTGCAGCCCTACAGTATGCTGGAGCTTTATGTTCAGAGACGTTTTTATTCCTACAGCCATTCTGTAAGGGCTCCATAATAACGTCCAAGGTAGAAACCACATCATGTATTAGAGCCACATGATTTTTGCATCTTATTCAAAAGGGGAACATGGGAAAAGAAAAATCAGATGGGGGGGGGGGGGGGGGGGGGGGGGAATACTGGCAGCGGAATTACCAGGAGAATAGTAATTACATTCAAGGAAGGGCTGTGATTTAGGGTGTTTATTGTTTTGGTTTTCCTTTGCAAAGCTGAGATAGGAGGCTGTGCAGCTGTGAGTGGTGAGACGGGTCTTTTGCGGTTTTCCAAGTGCATTGAAAAAGATGATTGTCAATGACTGAAAGTACACAGTGCCTCAGGCAAATGACTTGGGCTGAGGCTTCCTTTTGTAGACCTGCTCGTTGTGAGTACTGTATTTTTCGGAGTATAAGTCGCACCGAAGTATAAGTCGCACCAGCCGAAAATGCATAATAAAGAAGGAATAAAACATATATAAGTCACACTGGAGTATAAGTAGCATTTTTTGGGGACATTTTTTTGATAAAACCCAACACCAAGAATAGACATTTGAAAGGCAATTTAAAATAAATAAAGAATAGTGAACAACAGGTGTACGTTATATGAGGCAAAAATAACCAACTGAGAACGTGCCTGGTATGTTAACGTAACATATTTTGGTAAGAGTCATTCAAATAACTATAACATATAGAACATGCTATACGTTTACCAAACAATCTGTCACTCCCAATCGCTAAATTCCATGAAATCTTATACGTCTAGTCTCTTACGTGAATGAGCTAAATAATATTATTTGATATTTTACAGTAATGTGTTAATAATTTCACACATAAGTCACTCCTGAGTATAAGTCGCACCCCCGGCCAAACTATGAAAAAAAACTGCGACTTATAGTTTGAAAAATACGGTATTTTCCATGTAAAGGATATTTGTTTGTCAAAAATATTCAGTACATCGGAAGTGCTTTTACTCCTTACAGACAGCACCATACTTAGTGATTTCGAAGGTGCCAATGTGGCCTCATCAAACACACTTAGAGCAGCAGCAGGGGATGCCTTGCCCGATAAGCCTGTGTTCAGTGTTGTTTGTCAATATGAGCTTGAGCTTGAGAGGGCTATGTTTATCAGTGTCAAAGCAGCTATTTGTGTTGGCGACCAGCAGGCACACCACAGCTTGAGTGGATTCCCATTTATTCCTTATAAGTCCTTTTTAGGGTCAAGGTAAGATGCATCAAGTCTGATGGGAAACTTAAATAGAAAATCAATAGAGCAGCATTTTTATTCTCAAGAGTTGCTTGGTCAATATTTAGCATCATTCATTTTCATATATATATATATATATATATATATATATATATATATATATATATATATATATATATATATATATATATATATAAATCACCTTTTTAACATTGAGAACAAATGCATAAAAAATACTCAGCTGTCAACAAACGTGTATTTTTAGTACAGTTGAAGATTAATTTTATATTACACAAAGAACGCACTCTGCAGACTTGCCAACTTTGAGACCTTTGATTTCGGGAGGTGGGGGTGGGGGGGCGTGGTCGGGGGGCGTGGTTAATAGGGGAGGAGTATATTTACAGCTAGAATTCACCAAGTCAAGTATTTCATATATATATATGTGTGCGCAGTTGTGCACTGCACTCTCTAAAAGCCGTATATGTTATTGTCACATATGCAGGTACAGTAGATGGCAGTCTTGTTAAGAGTGTTACAACATTGCTGTTTACGGCAGACGAACTGTTTTACGGTAGACGAAAACGTGACTGCTGTTGTTGTGTGTTGTTGCCGTGCTGGGAGGACGTTAATGAAACTGCCTAACAATAAACCCACATAAGAAACCAAGAACTCGCCCTCGATCATTCTACAGTTATAACGTGATTGGGCAGGCACGCTGTTTATATTGTGGGAAAGCGGACGTGAAAACAGGCTGTCGAAACGTCACTCAGGTCCGCATGGAGCTGGAGAGGGCGTGGCTTCCAGCTCCGTCTGAATTTCGGGAGATTTTCGGGAGAAAATTTGTTTTTTGGGAGAAGCGCTGAATTTCGGGAGTCTCCCGGAAAATCCGGGAGGGTTGGCAAGTATGGCACTCTGTGATGTCCTGTTGCCAACCGGTCCTTGAAATATAGAACGGTCCTGGACTAAGTAAAAAAATAAATAAAAGTAAGCATTCCTTAATGCAGTGTTTTTTAACCATTGTGCCGCGGCACACTAGTGTGCCGTGAGACATTGTCTGGTGTGCCGTAGGAAATTATACAACTTCCCCTAATTGGTCCAAAAAATATTATTTGCAAATCAGCAATTATAATCTGCAAATAATGTGCCGTTGTCTAGTGCCTGTGGTGTCTAGAGCTCGTGTAACCATGTAATACTCCATATCAGTAGGTGGCAGCAGGTAGTTAATTGCTTTGTAGAAGTCGGAAGGAGTCGAGGATTGTTTGTCCTGGTTCCAATATGCAGAGCACAGCGGGAGACGGTGTGCAGGTAAAAAGGTATGAATCGCTCAAACCAAAAATGAACAAAACGGAAAGGAAAAGGCAATGAAGCATAGGGATGGCTATGCAAAACGAAAGTAAAACTGAACTGGCTACAAAGTAAACAGAAACAGAATGCTGGATGACAGCAAAGACTTACAGCGCATGGAGCAGAGACGACGTCCACAAAGTACATCCGTACATGACATGACAATCAACAATGTCCCCACAAAGAAGGAAAGCGTCCGCACAACTGAAATAGACTTGTTTGCCAATATAAAGCAGGTCAGGGAATAGCGCTCAAGGCATGATGCTGCTACAGGAAACCACCAACAAAACAGGAAGAGCCACCAAAATAACAGCGCAAGACAGGAACTAAAGCACTACACACAGAAAAACAACAACAAACTCAAAATAACCTGGTAGAGTTTAATTTTTAACGTTTTCTGCTGGTGGTGTGCCTCCGTATTTTCTTTATTAAAAAAATGTACCTTGGCTCAAAAAAGGTTGAAAAACACTGCCTTAATGAGCCTAAAAAAGAGAGGCACTTTGTCCTATATCACCATGATAATATCTTAGTTCATAAAATGTCAATGGAATTAATACTTCAAATTAAATGTTATTTATTGACAGTGGTGGGCCGTGCCGTGCGTTTCTAACCTAGGCCTTCAGTGATGTCCGACTTCAATGATTACCTCTCAAAATACCATCATTTATGTCCCCACATGACCAATGCTGGATAAATACTATACAGAAACACATTTACGCACTACTGGTAATTGAAACACCTCAACAGTGTACAAAACGGGTTATTTTCTGCCGCATTTAAAAATCTATTAAAACGCATCAGCAATTGAAAACATATCTTATGTGGTACTGTCAAAATTAAAATGGCAAAAAACATATTAAACGTGAAACAATAAAGAAATCCAATATTTGAACTCACAATTTGTAGCACCCATTCGACGCCGTATAACTCCTCAAAGTCGGTAAATTCGAGTGGAAATGGCGGGCATTTCCCCATTTCATCGCCAACATCGTCTCACAAGATGTAGTTTCTCTTTAAATATCATTCTTGAAAATGGCCTTGCAAATATATATCTGCCACCTAATCGACGTTTAGTTCTCCGTCTTTGTGGGTCAACACTTCCTGCCTCCTGCTATCTTGCAACTTGTGATTGAATACTCACTTTGGAATGACAAGTGAGTATCCAATCACATTATCATTAACATCAGGCTACCTAGATAGGCTACTGTCAACAACTTGTGATCTGATTGGCTATCGCAACTGTCTATCAACTCTATGTGTTCTCAAACTCATCCGCTAACGGTCCCGGGGAGTATCCAATCACAAGACGCGTAAATGTCAACGTAAGGCCAGCTAGAAGGCCTTACTGACAACAACCCGTGATCTGATTGGCAATCGCAATTGTCTATCAACTGTATGTGTCTGTTCACTTACAGGCAGTATATACAAACCCTGTTTCCATATGAGTTGGGAAATTGTGTTAGATGTAAATATAAACGGAATACAATGATTTGCAAATCATTTTCAACCCATATTCAGTTGAATATGCTACAAAGACAACATATTTGATGTTCAAACTCATAAACTTTATTTATTTTTTGCAAATAATAATTAACTTAGAATTTCATGGCTGCAACACGTGCCAAAGTAGTTGGGAAAGGGCATATTCACCACTGTGTTACATGGAATTTCCTTTTAACAACACTCAGTAAATGTTTGGGAACTGAGGAGACACATTTTTTAAGCTTCTCAGGTGGAATTCTTTCCTATTCTTGCTTGATGTACAGCTTAAGTTGTTCAACAGTCCGGGGTCTCCGTTGTGGTATTTCAGGCTTCATAATGCGCCACACATTTTCAATGGGAGACAGGTCTGGACTACAGGCAGGCCAGTCTAGTACCCGCACTCTTTTACTATGAAGCCACGTTGATGTAACATGTGGCTTGGCATTGTCTTGCTGAAATAAGCAGGGGCGTCCATGATAACGTTGCTTGGATGACAACATATGTTGCTCCAAAACCTGTATGTACCTTTCAGCATTAATGGTGCCTTCACAGATGTGTAAGTTACCCATGTCTTGGCCACTAATACACCCCCATACCATCACACATGCTGGCTTTTACACTTTGCGCCT
The DNA here is from genome assembly GCF_033978685.3 of Nerophis lumbriciformis. Taxonomy (NCBI): domain Eukaryota; kingdom Metazoa; phylum Chordata; class Actinopteri; order Syngnathiformes; family Syngnathidae; genus Nerophis; species Nerophis lumbriciformis. Next base: position 17,534,400 of record NC_084582.2, on the reverse strand, counting down.
ATAACAATCCGGATGGTTCTTTTCCTCTTTGGTCCGGAGGACACGACGTCCACAGTTTCCAAAAACAATTTGAAATGTGGACTTGTCAGACCACAGAACACTTTTCCACTTTGTATCAGTCCATCTTAGATGAGCTCAGGCACAGCGAAGCCGACGGCGTTTCTGGGTGTTGTTGATAAACGGTTTTCGCCTTGCATAGGAGAGTTTTAACTTGCACTTACAGATGTAGCGACCAACTGTAGTTACTGACAGTGGGTTTCTGAAGTGTTCCTGAGCCCATGTGGTGATATCCTTTACACACTGATGTCGCTTGTTGATGTAGTACAGCCTGAGAGATCGAAGGTCACAGACTTAGCTGCTTACGTGCAGTGATTTATCCAGATTCTCTGAACCCTTTGATGATATTATGGACCGTAGATGGTGAAATCCCTAAATTCCTTGCAATAGCTGGTTGAGAAAGGTTTTTCTTAAATTGTTCAATAATTTGCTCACGCATTTGTTGACAAAGTGGTGACCCTCGCCCCATCCTTGTTTGTGAATGACTGAGCATTTCATGGAATCTACTTTTATACCCAATCATGGAACCTACCTGTTCCCAAATTGCCTGTTCACCTGTGGGATGTTCCAAATAAGTGTTTGATGAGCATTCCTCAACTTTATCAGTATTTATTGACACCTTTCCCAACTTCTTTGTCACGTGTTGCTGGCATCAAATTCTAAAGTTAATGATTATTTGCAAAAAAAAAAATGTTTATCAGTTTGAACATCAAATATGTTGTCTTTGTAGCATATTCAACTGAATATGGGTTGAAAATGATTTGCAAATCATTGTATTCCGTTTATATTTACATCTAACACAATTTCCCAACTCATATGGAAACGGGGTTTGTATATATCGTTGTGGCTTGTGCAGCCCTTTGAGACACTTGTGATTTAGGGCTATATAAATAAACATTGATTGATTGATTGATTGATAGCTTGGTTGGTAGAGTGGCCGTGCCAGAAACTTGAGGGTTGCAGGTTCGATCCCCGCTTCCGCCATCCTAGTCACTGCCGATGTGTCCTTGGGCAAGACACTTTACCCACCTGCTCCCAGTGCCACCCACACTGGTTTTAATGTAACTGAGATATTGGGTTTCACTATGTAAAAGCGCTTTGAGTCACTAGAGAATATAAATATATATATTATATAAATATAATTCACTTCACTTCACTTACAGTGCATAGATGCCTGCATTGTTGATTCTGAAGGCCCCGGGCAGATTTCGTACAGCATGGCAACATAAGCTAGCTGCATTCTGATTGGATAAAAACTCTAACCTAAAAACAACTGCAATGGAAGGAGCATAATATGACATGAAAAGAATATGAATATATTTAGATATTTAGGGGAAGTCAATTAAAAATTACTTTTATCTTTAATTAGGATCATGATTTCTGGTTATGTTAGGCCAGCAGAGAAGGCCTTGCTGGCGCTGATGGCCCACCACTGTTTATTGAGCACTTTACATACATAAAAAAAAATGCAACACAAAGTCTCTATAGACTTAAACAATGACAAGGCGCTTTAAATGATTTTGTATCGTGAACTAATTTCCAGGTCTTTCCTGCTCTGTCACCAATAGAATAAAAAACATGTCTGGCTTTAGGCTAAATCAGTATAGGGATGTAGCGATTAACCAGTTTTACTACTAACCACAAGTGTTTCTGTTCCCACTCCCTAAAAACAAAGATGATACCGTCACATTATTTTAGCCACAACCAAAACAAACTTACACCAGCGGTGCACCAGCATGATGGACTGAGCAGCAAAGATGTGTTTACATCCAGTTGCCAGTGGGGTAACAATTTCGATACACAAAGGATGACAAGGGAGTCATTCAAGACGACGGGTCACCCATTTCGAAAGACATCTAATTTGATCCAACATTTGTGGCATCACAGCCAGCTTTACATGGTAAAATTAAGGGAAACACAAAAAAACTGAGTTAGATGTAGGGATAAGTTTCTCAACAAAGCATTGAGTTAAGAGTTAAATATTAACATGTCACTTACATTGATTGACAATTACAATTTATTGTTCCATGTAAACAAACAAGTAGCAAAGCGGCATGTCTATATTCTACAGTATTATTTGATAACTGTTTTTTTCTGACAGCAATAAATAACACTTTAAAATCTTTAAAGAATGTTCATTTGTAGTGTTGTGAAAATGATGCAAATAATGCAATGCAGAATAATTGTGGTCATCATGGTTATTTCTCATATTATATCTATAGCCCAAATGTTTTCCAGCGCAGGCCGCACACATATTTTTTTTTTAACATTTTTAAAGTAAATATACGCAAACTAATACACTGTAGGTCAAACAATACATGCTTATATACATACTCAGTGGCCTAATGGTTAGAGTGTCCGCCCTGAGATCGGTAGGTTGTGAGTTCAAACCCCGGCCGAGTCATACCAAAGACTATAAAAATGGGACCCATTACCTCCCTGCTTGGCACTCGGTATCAAGGGTTGGAATTGGGGGTTAAATCACCAAAAATGATTCCCGGGCGCGGCACCGCTGCTGCCCATTGCTCCCCTCACCTCCCAGGGGGTAAACAAGGGGATGAGTCAAATGCAGAGAACACATTTCACCACACCTAAAATGCACACGATGCACCACCCACTAACACTAAACAAAATACACTAAAAGTTGAGGTCCTTACGCTCCTTCTGTCACGTTCTGGGCCACGCCACAGTGGAGAGAGTCTACGGGTTGGCTGTCTCCCTCTCATGGGGGGCCTCCACTGATTGGGCTGATCAGATGCACCTGGGCTGCACCACTGTTTAGTGGTGTGCCGTGAGTGCCAGGGGGACATCCACTATTAGAGTATTTTAAATCATTGACCATTACACGAACTCTTCATTCAGATCAAGTGTTAGTGAACGACTAGCTTGACAAATAGATAATAAATATGTTTAGATTCTCAATAGCATTTTAATTTAGGGGGGGGGGCGTCAAAACATTTCTGTCCCTTGGGGGGCGTGACACAAAATCATGGAGAACAACTAGGTGGAATTATCATGTGATTGTCTCGCTGTGGGGACCTCTAATGCATGTGTCAAACTCAAGGCCCATGTCATTTTATGTGTCCCGCAAAGGCTTAAAAGGTGTCTAGTGTTTTTATGAAGACCCTGATTTTGAAACCATTTGTTACGGTAAGAGGAAGACGACGGAACAGACAGCAGGATTTCATTTTGGCTCTATTTAATAATAAACAAGGGACATGAGGCATGTATTTAATCCAAACTATGTATGGTGTGTGTGACTATGTGAAGCAAGTATATGATGAGTGTTACCGGGAGTGTTGAGCGAGAGGCGGAAGCCCAAGGGGGCAAGACAAGCTCAGAGGTCCGTGAGCAGGCGTGAGGTCAAGGGCAGGAGAGAGGCGTCAAAGGTCCGTGTCCAGGCGGGAGGTTGAGATCCAAAAGGGGCAGCCAGGGAACCAGAGGAGAACACGGGGAGACGAGACACTCAGCTCGCAATCAGGGGACGGAGGAATGCTGCTGGAACGATACGACACAGGACACAATGAGCACGACAGGGAAAGAACAGAAAGAGAGCGCGAGAGAGCATAGAGCTTGACACGAGTTGGCTTACTGTACGGAACAGGAAACTACGTTCTGGCCCGGAACGGAGGTCTGCACTGGCTTAAGAAGCCCAGGGAGCTCATCAGCGACAGGTGTGCAGATTGCAGATAGATTGCAGCTGCCTGCTGCAGCCGGAGTGGCACGCGCAGGTGCGCTCTTTGAGATGCACCCAGCGCAGTGCACAGATGTTTGCGCACTGAGGTGCGCCCGGGCCGTGACACCTTTTATTTTGAAAGTGTAAGTTCCACTGCTGGTTTAGCTTATGTTAAATGCGGTAACTTTCTTTTCCCCGTACTCTCATTCAATTGATGCACAAGTCATTAACAATGTGTCTTCTAATTTTATAAGAGACCTGTTTGAAGCATTTGTTTCCAAATTGTTGTGATGTTTATTGATGTTTAAACATATTTAAGTACGATTTAAGGTGGTGTCATTTAGTAAATAGCAACTGACTGCAAAGTGAATAACTATAAGGGCTGATTTGAAACAATAATATAATTGACATTTGTTGTGTGCAAGTATCTTAACTGCTGTTGTTTGTATTGATCTTCACTTTTGATGCATATAACATAAGACACAGACTTTTCACTTTGTTTCATTGAATGACAGAATGGTGATTAGTCTTTGGCTTGATCAACTTAAGGTTTGCACGTATTAAAACACTTGCAAAGTTGATCTCCTATGCTTGTGTGCACAAATGAGCAAAGTAGAGAGTGCAATCCATTTAGCGGGCCTGTCTTCATGTTTATGCAGAATATATGCTAAAAATTACAACGCCCTCAATACTGGGAGGAGAAGATGCAAATGTAATCATTTAGCAGTCAAAGTGTGATGTATCAAAACAGAAACTGTTCTGCCGCCACTGTTATGCGCCTATATTTAATATGTCTATAAATGTATGTGCAAACTGTCACAGTTACACATAAATGGCTGTGTAAAAAGAGGGGATTGCGCAGCAAAAACAGACATTTTGAATATTCCACTCCGAAAGTCTTCGGTAATTTACGTAGATTGATGTCCCCGTAGTAACACTTCTGCACGCTGACCATATTATCAGATCAGTCATACTGGAAATACGCAAACATTAGAGAGAGATGTGCTGTCGCTATAATTCACAATCCCTATATAAGACATGAACACATATGTTTTTTTCTTTTTTTTATGCATTGTAAGTCGTAAAGAGATAAATACATAAAAAGTTTGCTAACAATGTAGTCAAGGGGGGCTTTCTATTCTGCCCACAAAACCCTCTAAATAACCATGCAAAACCTGCCAACAATACTCTATATACATATTGGGATCTGAATATTAACCAAATAATAGCGATGTTGTCATTATAAGCGCTAACGCAGACAAACTGTTTTTTTAGCGGTGGATTGATAACGCACAGCTCAGGAGACCTGTGCTTCTTTACTGTGAGCTGGCAGCGATGTCCTGCTGCTCCCGCATCATCGCATCTTGGCTCGTCAAAGTTATTCTATATTATAAATCATGTCCCTCATCTAGATATTAGAAGGATTTAGCCATACATCTACAAGTTGTTCATCTGTGACATTCAATATATACCCGAATATGGAGACAAACACACACAACCAAAGACTGTAGCGACAGTATGTTTCCATTACCCTTAGAAATGTGCAAAACCTAAATATCGCAATAAGAAACTGGTGATGGAAACACCCATATTTCGAAAAACCTCTCAAATATCGCAAAAACAGTTTTGCGCACTCAGGAAGTGTTTTTTGAGACATTTCGATATTGAATTTTTTCGCAAAAGCATGATGGAAACAGTTTTTAGAGAGCACCCAAACACCGAACCGACGAGGCGCCAATGCAGGACAACTATGGCAGACGGGTCGTCTTGGTCTTGCTACCAATCGGTCGGCCGATCGATTATTGCCTTCACAACAAGAAAGGCCGACCCGCAGGCTCTGAGAGACCCACATGCCCGGACAAGTGTCAAGGGAAACCGTAAAGAAGTTGCCTTTAAGCGATCACCCGCTGCCTTTGTCTACTGCAATATCTTCCTCAAAGTGGAGTCTTGCGGGATGCAATTTTACGAGAATTACGGCTCATGATGCAAAATACCCTTTAATGGAAACACATACAAGTCGCAAAAGTACTTTATTGCAATTTTAGAAATATCGCTTTAATTTTGCGAAAAAACTGCAATGGAAATGCAGTTTGTGTCTGCAGGGAGACTTTTCCTTGTTAACTCTTTGTGTGCATCATGATTAATTCTTAATATAAAGAAGAAGATATGGGCATCCGGAACCATGAATTGATTTACGTGGACCCCGACTTAAACAAGTTGAAAAACTTATTCGGGTGTTACCATTTAGTGGTCAATTGTACAAAATATGTACTGTACTGTGCAATCTACTAATAAAAGTTTCAATCAATCAACAATGGTCATCAAAGTAAGAGCAGACATTGTCCAGTAAGCCATCGTTTTATTATGTTTTGTAGTTTGTATTTCTTTTTCAGGACATAGCTATACTGCTACATGATGCTTAGTGTTTCACTAAAGCTGGATATGTTTAGCACAGCTTCTAAAACTTGTAGGTCATCTTCCTTATTTTCAGGATCGACAATATAAGATTCTGGATCATAAATTTTCACAAAGTAATCGTTGTTGGCTCTCACAATGTCTGCATGATTTACATTGTTGTTGGTGATGAAGGGACCTGTGGTTCCTACCACGACGTCACGGGTTACGTGGCTCACTTGCTCATTGTCTCTCAAAATGGCTCAGGAATCTCCGTGAGATTGATTCTATTTCGTTCTTATCCATTTATTTGCAAACTTTGCAAGTATTTTGGTGTTATACATCAAATATACATGATAATAGCTTTAATATAGAGGCAACTGGTTTTTCAAATGTACTGGTACTTAAAGGGGCTGATTAAAACTAATTAAATTGATTCAGTTTGGTGTCTGACGGCGTTTTTCTTTTTGGTCTTAGTCTTTTTTTAGCGTGATAAAAATAGATTGTGTTGTTTAGATTACACTTTCACAGTATATTACCCAGCAAAGGTGGTGTGAGCTGCATATTCCACAACATATTAAAACAGCAAAGGTTGAACCGTTGGAGCCTACAGTTATGGTTATGGTATTAATTCATTTTAAACATGCTGGTACATCACATATTTTTCAGTTTCTCACTACTGCATGTCTGAAAACGATTAGGAAGGAGAATGATGTCATGAATGTGGACGAAAATGTTTTTCTTGGGCGAACTGTACCTGCTGATACACGCAAAATAGGGCGGTCTGCACTACTTTTGTACTTGTTATCAATTGTACATGCATTCTTAGTAGATAACACGCAACACGCCCACCATTAGTACATGCAATCTTATAGTTGCAGACGCTATTTAGCACATGGTAATTGGATCTTAGTAAAGCCCACTGTGTTTGTTTATTTCAGAGGTTAGTGTCTGAAATAAAGGTTACAACAACAACAAAATTATTAGGGACTTGTCAACTCTTTGCACATATTGAACAGTGTTTTGAAAAGTGTAACCACAAGAGTTGCTTAATAAACTTGCCATTTTCATAAATACCACCTTTGTTAACTGCTAAATACAAATGCATTTTTGAAATGTGGCAAGCTTAACTTTATGCTGTTGTCGTTGCAGGCATCAGATGTAACTAAATGTCCTGTTAATTAGTTTCCAGCATGAAGGGATATCTGCAATTGAGGGGAAAAAGGTCAGCTGAGCCAACCTTTTAAATTCATCTTCAAGGAGGAGCCATATGTGGTTGTCAGGCAGCCATAGATGAACAAATTTCCCAGTATCATTCCTGCTCGACAGAATTAAATTACAACTGCTATGGCAACTGTGCAACAATTTTTATCTTAAGCAATAAGAAGCAAAAGCTCCTATCATGTACATGCAGTACATTTTATTTATTGGACATAATGTAATAAGCATGCCGTAAACACTGGAGGGGAATGGCTACTGTACTGTTATTAAAGCCAATAGGGCTACGATAACACAAATCGATGGCAAACAACAGCCTAAAGCTTATACAATGATCTACTAAATTAGCCGTGCAACAATTACACTGGCACTTTTTTTCTTTTTATGTTTGACCTTTGATTAAAGTTTTGCCAGTGGGTGGTGGAGCACTTCATGCGTGGCCAGTGTGATTACCATCGTTTGTGCAAGGTTTACGATTCATGAGCGGAAATGTGTTTGTCAGGAGTAATTTTGTGTGTGCATGCATACATTTATGAGATATACTTGTGGCGAGTCAGTGAGGTGAAGGAGAGTGAGCAACTGTGGCGGTGTAATGTTGTGTTACAAACTGTCCTTAAGGAAACATTGTGTTTAGTTTTTCCTCTTTGTTCTTGTAACATGTTGCATGTACTATGAAATTAATTATCACACAGTCAAAAAAAAAATAGCTCAAACATTTCTGTAAATATAATAAATAAATATAGCTACAATTTAAGAAATAAGAATAGCTAAAAATATAAGAAGTAAAAATGGATTATATATATATATATATATATATATATATATATATATATATATATATATATATATATATATATATATATATATATATGTATTTATTTATTTATTTATATATATATATATATATATATATATATATATATATATATATACATACATACATACATACATATATATATATATATATATATATATATATATATATATATATATGTGTATATATATATATATATATAGTTTTTAATTTTTAAATGTACTTATTTATGTTTTTGTCCTGTCCAGCTACTCAGGAAAATCCTATTGTTGATGTAGGAACCCTTATCAGCTGTACAAATTTACTTTACAAAAGAGAAGTGTGGGATTCTTCTCTTGTTGCCTTATTTGTATTTGACTTTATTAAATGGATTTATATTATTATTTGGTGCAGCCGGGCCGGAGCAGGAGGGTATAGAAAAAGAAGAAAATGAAGACAGAGGGGGGCATTGCAGAGACAAGAGGGGCATAAGACAGAAAGACAACAACATCAGCAAACACAACAATAACAACAACATAACAACATCAGCAAATATGATATGTACAAATATGACGGTAAAATTGATAGCAAAGAAGCAGTTAGTGAAGTAAATAATACATAAATGACAATGAACATTGTTACACTACAAATGGAGCAATACAAATACCAATAGAAATAGCACTATTGATAATGAATAATAACAATAATTACCTCTATTATCAACAATACAATTGTTCAAATGCAACAATGCATATATATAATGATAACTTGAAATACAAAAGAAAGCAGATAAATGGAGGGGAAGAAAAAGAAGCCAACTAAATGTACCTTGTAGATTGTTATAGTAACAATAGGTTAAGCTTTGTCAGTGTGCCATGTGTTACCCAGTTTCCCGTAGGGCAACAACGTTAATGTATGTTTGATGAAACGTGATTATAAGCATGAGTTTGTGTACGTATATGTACTTGTATATGTACAGTATGTGCATATGTATGTTTGTACAGTGAATGTATATGTACAGTATGTATATATGTATGTAAAAAAAACGGATAAAATATAAGCTCTAAACGTAGCTGAAAATAAGTTAAACAACTAAACTCACACACAGTCATCAATGTGCAAGTATTGCACACGTGTGTCAATAGTTGTTGTATGATGCAGAAAATAAGTTTAAAATGTTTAATTTATCTATTTTCAACAGATTGACTTAATTTATATTTTGTTTCTCACATACTGTTTATGGTCAAGCTGGTATGTATGGCAAGACTGTCATTAAATTGGCAAATAAGGCTTAGAAAAAGTAGTTGCTATAGTTAGCGACTTATTTTATAGTAGTAAATGTGTTTGTGCTTATTCTATTCTTGTCTTAACCCTTCGAGTTAAGAATGTTTATTTTTAATAGAAAAATGTGTCACTGTCAAAAGCCTGCCCCACTATATGAGAAGGACTGGTGTAAACCAACTCATTAAAAAGGGATGCCAACAATACCACTGTATTAAACTGGAACCGGGTCGTATTCACTGTATACCAACCATTTCACTGTACTCTCTCTCTCTTCATTGTATTTCTTTGCCCTGGTTTAAACTGCAGAACAGTAATGTATCAAAACAAAAGGCATTGTCTTTAATCCCTCTGACTGGTATTTACAAGGGTCATTATGGTTACTTTTGGAGACTTTATGCAAAATGATGAGGTGGGTAAAGTAGCCTCTTAGGAGAAGTCTTGGTAATTGACCTTGCTGTCTTGAGCCTAGTCAGCAAGCAATAAAGACTGGTTAAATGTTAAGGCAGAAACTATAGGGCTTGAAGGGCTACACGTACGCTGCATTAATGAAATCAAAAGACATGGTTTATTTCATATTATGTGCAGAACCAAGGTCACCACACCCAATGGGGTGCCTTCATTCGAAATGTGTACATTATGGCCGAAGAGGGACACAGACAGACCAGAGTGTGCACTTGTGGGCTCATGTGAGAAAATCTAAGTACCTGGGAGGCTTTACATGCCAGGGGGGAAATTAATATCGCAATGATTACCAGTTGATTAATGAAGCAGCTTAGCAGGTATATGAGGTTTCTGTTTAACAATGCAGATATATCAGCTCAGTGATTGCAACTAAAATTAGATATGGCATGACCAGGTGCATAAATGATTTAAATTAATGTCTCCTATTGGGTTAATATAGCAGGTTGATGTTGCGCGTAATGACACATTTTTCCTTGCTGTTTTATTAAACAATATCAAAACTTACATCAAATGGCACACTCTCCTTGACACATGCAGTAATAACAGGCTGGACATGTCGTTAGCCAATCATGCAGCCTGTGCATTCAAATAGAGGACATTGTATATCTTTGGAATCAATTATGTATAGATTCCACTTCAAAACGTTTCTAATGGAGCAATTTGCTCTATTTTCATCCAGCTGTCAAAATTCCTCAGCATGTGCCTTTGGCCAGACGTGACAGAAAGTGAGCATGTGATTGGCCTAATCGAGATGACATTTCCCTGTCGCTATGGAGAAGGTCACAACAAGTCAATGTGAGTAGCTCGCCTCTTTTCCTCATCCTGCCGTACAAAGACAAATCCATCCGAAGCTATTAAAAGCCTGCTGGCCTCACTTCCTGCGTTCTTCTGTGATTATGATGTATTCATTGCCGCATGAACCTTTAAGTCGGCGTTATATCGATGAGCTTAACAGGGTGGGCTTTATTGTGCGCTTGCAAGTGTCAATGTGGTTGACGACAGCAGTGCAAGCAAGAGCGACACCTGGGAGATCCCTCGGGTGAAACTGCAGTGAGATAGCAAAGTCTTTAGCTTTATGTCTGCAGCATTCCCACAGGATCATTAAGAATACTGATGATGGAGCTGGGATCAGGAGCAGCTTCTTCCAAGGAGGTACTAGTTAGACACCATGACCCAACATTCCTCATCCAATATGATAGCTAAAAAGTAAAAAAAAAAAAAAAGATAACTACTAAAGGATATGTCGATGATGCCCTCCATAAGGGTCTTAAAACTCATGTGTGGTTGGTCGCTTTTAGGCTCGTTGGATGCTATTTCTTGTGCAATATGCAGGTGGGGAACTCAAATCAAAGCTTCACTGGTGGTCAAACATTCAGTTGGAATTTTTACATGGCCAAAATTTAGGCTTTTGTATGAATGATATCACAGTTATGATTAAATTGTTAAACACTGATCATTTCCTTCTTACTGTCGCTTTGCAAAGTGGAAGAATACAATTTAAAAGTCATGACAATTAAGTAAGATGTTCAGAGAAGTCCAGCAGCTTGAGGAAAATTAAAGGGGGAACATTATCACAATTTCAGAATTGTTAAAACCATTAAAAATCAGTTCCCAGTGGCTTATTATATTTTTCAAAGTTTTTTTCAAAATTTTACCCATCACGCAATATCCCTAAAAAAAGCCTCAAAGTGCCTGATTTTAACCACCCGTCCATTTTCCTGTGACGTCACATAGTGAAGCTAACACAAACAAACATGGCGGAAAGAACAGCAAGCTATAGCGACATTAGCTCGGATTCAGACTCGGATTTCAGCGGCTTAAGCGATTCAACAGATTACAAATGTATTGAAACGGATGGTTGTAGTGTGGAGGCAGGTAGCGAAAATGAAATTGAAGAAGAAACTGAAGCTATTGAGCCGTATTGGTTTGAACCGTATGCAAGCGAAACCGACGAAAACGACACGACAGCCAGCGACACGGGAGAAAGCGAGGACAAATTCGGCAATCACCTTCTAACCAACGATTGGTATGTGTTTGTTTGGCATTAAAGGAAACTAAAAACTATGAACTAGGTTAAATACATTTGGCAACAACATGCACTTTGAGAATGCAGACAGCCCAATTTTCAGCAATTAATATATTCTGCAGACATACCCTCATGTCTGCAGGCCAGGGAAGCTAGGGTCGATTTTCTTCTCTTGATCATCTTGGGACGGTGTGAGCCAAGACATCCAGGGGGGTTTGGCTCGCTCGTCTGCGGGAACAAACTGCCGCCATTGCTTGCCGTGCTACCAAGGTCCTTTGTCCCTGAAATGCTCACACACCCCGGCAGATTCAATGGGGGTCTGGCGGCAGATTTCTTTGACTTTATCGTTGGAAATGAATTTGCTTTGAGTGTCGCAGGATATCCACACATTCTTGCCATCTCTGTCGTAGCATAGCTTTCGTCGGTAAAGTGTGCGGAACAAACGTCCAATTTCTTGCCACTTTCGCATCTTTGGGTGCAACTTGAATCCGTCCCTGTTTGTGTTGTTACACCCTCCGACAACACACCGACGAGGCATACGGTTCAAACCAATACGGCTCAATAGCTTCAGTTTCTTCTTCAATTTCATTTTCGCTACCTGCCTCCACACTACAACCATCCAAGGTACGGAAAACAGTCGAAAAAACGGAAAACAACAGAGCTGTTTTGACCCGGTGTTTAAGAAAATGGCGGATTGCTTCACGTCATCGCTCTCGAGCGAATATTTAATTCACCAAAATTCACCCATTTAGAGTTCGGAAATCGGTTAAAAAAATATATCGTCTTTTTTCTGCAACATCAAGGTATATATTGACACTTACATAGGTCTGGTGATAATGTTCCCCTTTAAGAATGAAATAAAAACATCTTCACATTTTCGGCTTCTCGCAATAGGGTTCCCACAGCAAGTGACCCACCTGGGATACTTTGTTTTGATGCAGACAAGAACAAAGAAAAACACAAGATAGGTCTTGAAAAAGTCAGTGACGGTGATTAGCAGAGGAGGGATTCTTTGTTTGGGCACCTGATCCTGCTGAGAGATACGCGATCAAACAGACACGCAATGTTTGGCCGTACGTGACTGTGACGGTTTACGAATACCTGAGCAAAATGTTGGCAAATGTTTTCATCGAAAATTGCACCACAAGAAAGGTCGGGTGTACGAAAACCAAGGTAACTCTGTGCATTGTGAACAGGAAAATCATGATTCTGAAGACCTGTATACATCACAAGCAAATTTTTGTCTTTTCACAGTTTTGAAATAATAAAAAAAACTGTACTTGTTTAAACAGACTGCACCAACATAAGACCACTGCAACAACAGTTTGTCTTCCTGGTGCAAAAATATACTTTTAATCATGTACATTGTCTATAATTAAGTTGGGGCATTGGTAGGTGCTGGTGTTGTTGTAGTGCGTCTGGAATCATTTAGAAATACATGCAATAATGCATTAAAATGCATGCTGCAGGAAGTCAATAATATCCATCCATCCATTTTCTACCGCTTGTCCCTTTCGGGGTTGCGGGAGGCGATATATATGCATTCGGGCCTTACGCCCGAATGCATAGTATATTGCCAAAAAATAAATGCCAATTGAATGGAACACTGGCAGACACCAAAACAAATTATTTGTATGTGTTTTATTCAGTCATCCAACAGCTATAAAATGATAAAATGATATTGCTGAATAGACGTATATGTATTATAGTATAGTCGAGATTTCTGTGTTTTATCCGTTATACAGTGCTCAATACCGGGGTAGAGCGGGATATACGTTTCGCAGGTTTCCCTGCTTGTCAGGAGATTTATAACGTATATTTAATATTGTATACTTATGGCAGTCCAAATATGTTGACACACACACAGGGAGCAGGATTCTCTGTCCATGGTCTTTGCAGCGCGATCGCCACCTTTCTCTCAGCCTTTTGTGCGTAACTGTCCCAATTTGCACAAACATTTCAATAATATAAATAAACATAGATGCAGTACAGCAGTCGCAGGACAGTTTCACTCTGGAGAAATCACATTGCAACTGCTAAATGATTATATTTCCATCTCCTCCTCCCAGTAATGTGGCTCTTCTGATAATCTGCATATAATTTGCATGCACATGAAGACGGACACACTCTATGTTGCTCATTTTAAGAGATGCAATGCTCTGTGCACGAGCTAAGTAGATCAGCGTTGTGTGTTGCACATGTTTCAATACACACAAACCTATAGTAGATAAATAAGGCCCTAAATGTACATTTCACATAAATGTACATTTCACTGGAAAAAAAAAAAGTATCACACTCATTATCTAGAGCGGCACATGTAACAACAGCCCTTTGCTTTGATATTCATGAACGAATGTAAAGGAACATTTTTACGCATGTGGACCTGCTCCATTTTAGAGTCGGATCTGAATGTGGTACACTGTAAAAAATATATATATTTTTATGGTTAATTTACTCAAAATTTCTACTGTAATTTTTCAATTTTTTTAAATAGTTTATAAAACTGTACAAATGAAGACATTATCTGTAAATAAACAATCAGCCTGTTATTTTAAGTAATATGCCAGTAATTAAAAACTATGTAAATTTCAATTTTTTTTACAGAAAAATACCAAATTAATTATACATAGCATTTTCTGTTTTCTTAAATTACTTTCAAATTCATGTAAAATTACAGTAATTATATTTCATTAAATATGTAGCTTGTTATATAAAAGTCTATGTCCATACTGACAATCTAACACAGGGGTGTCAAACTCAAATACAGAGTGGGCCAAAATTTAAAACTGAACAAAGCCGCGGGCCAAGGTTGAACAAATTAACCTTTTAATAGGGACCCAAACAAGCTTTGCATTGAATATTGAACAAGCAAGGCTTGTATAACTTTATAGTGACATGCAAAATCAAGTTTCAAATAATAATAATAATAATAATAATAAAAATATCAATGGCATATCAAATACAATTTAAATAAAAATGTAATGCCTCCTTTCTATTTGCAGCCTTCTGAGGTAAATATCAACTCTAACTTTTTCCACAGGCTAATACATTTGAAAATAAAATAACAATGAATAAACCAACCATTCAGGACTTTAAACTGCTCAGTTTGCAACACACTGATCTAATCTGATGTGCCAAAGCCAGATACCTGCCATCTTTTCTTGGATGCTAGTTCATTAATGTCGGAGCTCAGGCTTTGAGCTGAGGCAACCTTCATTATCGCCTTTAACATCCTCTACGAGCTGTCGTCACGTCCGCTTCTCATCCATTTTAACATCGTTCAGACCCAGTCACAAGATATGTGCGGCTTCTGTACGCACACACGAGTGAATGCAACACATACTTCATCAACAGTGATACAGGTTACACTGAGGGTGCCAGTATAAAAAAACGTTAACACTGTTAGAAATATACGCCACACTGTGAATCCACACCAAACAAGAACGGCAAACACATTTCGGGAGAACATCCGCACCGTAACACAACATAAACACAACAGAACAAATACCCAGAATCCTTTGCAGCACTAACTCTTCTGGGACGCTACAAAATATACCCCCGCTACCACTAAACCCCCCGCCCCCCCCCCCCCCCACACACACACACACACACCTTGTAGCGTCCCGGAAGAGTTAGTGCTGCAAAGGGTTCTGGGTATTTGTTCTGTTGTATTTATGTTAAGTTACAGTGCAGATGTTCTCCCGAAATGTGTTTGTCATTTTTGTTTGGTGTGGATTCACAGTGTGGCGTATATTTCTAACAGTGTCAAAGTAAAATATTCGGCTAACCTGTATCACTTTGATGAAGTATGCGTTGCATTCAATTGTGTGTGCGTGCAGAAGCCGAACATGTTATGTGACTGGGCCAGCACTCGTTGGACTGGCTGAAAAACAGACGTGACGATTTTCGGGAGCGGCGCTGAAGTTTGGAAGACTCCCGGGAGGGTTGGACAGGTATTAGAATTAGCAGTGAATGCGGTGTTACCGCGGCACCGCCGCAATATATAATCGGCCGGCGAGCCAAAATTGGCCCGCGGGCCAGAATTTGACGCGCATGCTGTAGAATAAAGGTATTTTTCTGCAGAACTGTTTGCATCGTCACTTTATTAAAGGTGGTTGATCTTAACAGTTCAGAAAAAATCTGTAAAATAATGGTATTTTTCTGTGGAACTGCCAGCATTGTCACTTCAATAAAGGTGTTTGATCGTAATAATTTAGAAAAACTCTGTAAAACAAAGGTATTTTTCTGCAGAACTGTTTGCATCGTCACTTTATTAAAGGTGATTGATCTTAATAATTTAGTAAAAATCTGTAAAATTACGATATTTTTCCGCAAAATCTTTCATGAAAAATTCTGTAAATATACTGTTTTGATCATTATTTGGTTTACAATGTTTTACTTTAATTGTATGGTTTTCGTTTGGCAGTAGATGACCGTTTTTTTACAGTGTACACCAGACACAGAGACATAATGTTGGCATAAAACCATGCTGGGATTATGTTCTGTAACATGTAAACAGGATTACCATTGGATGATTTTACAAGCAATTTAATGAAAATGTGGTCTTATTAATAATATTATTGGTGACCATAAATATAGCCATTATAGTGAGGCAGTAAAGCAAATACATCATTTATACAGCATTGCTACACTTGGCTACACAGCACAGGGTGGCTGAACACAGGTTGATTATTTCCAACAACTTTGACTAAGGTGTAGTCTTCAGTATAAACATATTACTAAGGCTAATTGCGGTGAGGTAAATCTTAACTGCATTAAAGACGAGCTGTCTTTTGTTGGCACATCACCTTAAATGAGTGGATGACCAAGAACATAATCATATTAATCCACCTAAATGGTACCCAAAACAATGGCAGCATACATGCAGCAGTTGTAGAGTGAATGTGAAGACAACAGCAGCAAGGTACATAGAAATCCATACATGATATCACTTGGCTATAACTAATACACCAGTGTATAGTTTGGTGGGCGACATACAGTACAGGGTATTTACTCTCCTCTGTGTGTAAGTCAACAAATAGCAATGATTATCTAAATTGCTGGCGACACAAGTGAGTACACCACATGGTGAACATGACCAAATTGTCAATATTTAGTGTGAGCGCCATTGTTATCTTGGCCTCCTTATTCCTTTTCACATGGTATTCACCTATTTCACTCCTTCATGATGACATCACAGCTGGTGGATGTTAGAATCTTTGCGCTCCTCCACCTTCCGCTTGAGGATGGTCCACAGAGGCTCTCGTAGGGTAAAGTCCAGAGGAGACATACTTAACCACTCCATCACCTTCAGCTTCCTTAGCAAGGCACTTGTCATCTTGGACAATGAACACACATTGAAATTGCCACAAGTGCGCCAATATTGAGACCGAATAGAGCCCAAGAAGCGGAAGTAAACATTCCGTAAACACTGCAGTGCCTGCATGACGTCATGTCCGCATGCGGGTCAGATTGCATCCACATTAAAAATCACTTTTTTTTTTTTTAAAAGATCGGATTTGACAAAAAAATCAGAATTGGACAGCCGACCTTGCAGTCTGAACATAGCCTATAACATCTAGTGACACCTCTGATTCTACCTTTGATCGAGGGTCCTTGAAGGCACCACCATTTTTAAGTTGTATTAAGCAACCCTATTATTGCACTTTCACGGCCATATTCATTTATTTTCATTATTTATGAAGTAGTTTATTTTCAAATTTTACCTACAGTATTTAAATTACAGAACAATCATAAAACTTTGCTTAGGGTCCCCGCACAACATCCTCATTTACTCTTCCACCACTTTGACATCCCTGTCTACCACCATTCTTGACTGTAAGCAAGGCACAATTATTACGATGCCTACTTTTGTTTTTAGCTGTTTAAACATTGATGGCTGTGTGTTGACTTATTTTCAGAGCATGGGGTGACAATTCGATTAACTTATTTCATATTTTTGATTCACACTGATTCTTGTAATGTATTATTTGGTAAAGTAGTTATAATAAAACATTTTCAAAACAGGTTACAGATTACAAAGCCTTGATGGACTAAACACTTTTTTTTTTAATTTACTCTTAAAATGCACCCTTAATAATAAATCTATACTACTAAAAAGGCGATACACAGACTATTTTAAAGTATACCCGAATTTAACTACTATAGCAGGAGTCTTCACTGTTTTCCAGACCATGGAACCCAAAACTGAAGTAGAGATGCATTGGTGACCCTCTACTTATCTACCTTTTTTTTTTTTCCAAAATATATTGTTTTAAATTTAAACTGGCCTTAAATGTATTTCAATAATGAAATAAGTGGTTCCTCGGTTACACTTACTTTTATATCTGTGGTTGATTTGCAGTCATGTCTTATTTAACCCTGTTGTTGTCTTTCAGGCATGTCTTCTCTTTTCTAGAATGTGTACACTGCAAAAAAGAGCTGTCAAAATATGAAAATAAAATTAAAATATAAAAGATTTAGAAAAAAAAAAAATAGGAAAAAAAAAATACAAAACGCTAGTAAAATTAATTCGCTGGATGAATGGAAAATTGCACTTGATAAGACATCCAAAATTAAAATTTGTATATCCAGAAATTAGCAGGACTTTTAAGATAGAGTTAAGTATTTTATTCTGAAAACAAGCATTATACAATTTGCAATTCCTAAATTAAGCATCCTCGAGATGTTGCACAATCATTAAACATTATTTTCCACATGGGGGGAAACCAAAATATCTTATTTGAATAGTTATTTTCTCAATTTTAACATTTATAAAATAAAATAGAAAAAATATAATTGCTCATGCTAAAATTAAGATTAGTCAATGACTAAAATTAAGTAAACAGCTCTTAAAATTAAGGAAATGTTAGAAATAAAACGTAAAATCCTGGCGAGTAGCAAATTCAAAGTTAAATATTATACCGCCAGCCCAAAATATATTTTTTTAGACTTTGTAATATGTACATTTACAATTTTGTAGACTAGTAAAAACATTGGAGTGATGCCAATACTGACAGTTCCAAAGATTTTACATTTGTGGAAATATCTTTTAACTTTTAATCCAATGTTGACTGAATGCCTCATCAGCAACAACCACATATGTGATTGGGTGGCTATCATGGTTAACCCGTTTGAACTAGTTATAATAAACTGTATAATTTTGTCCTCAGGCTAATACACAGACACAAGTGAACCCATTCATTCTTGCATGAGCAAAGCAGGGCGCAGCCTGGAAAGCCATCCGCTGGTGTCATTCGAGAGGCTTATCAGCATGATTTCTGCAAAGAGAAAATTACAGAATACATTCAGTATCCCCTCAGTCATGCATTCACAGCACCTCTTGGGGGGGCTGCGAAGCAGGCAAAGTGGATGTGACAGGCTTAGATTAAATGCCAAAGACTGGGCGTTTCTCACACACGCTACAGCCTCCTGGACAGCAGCCTAATTAGGCACTTCCATGCTCTGCCATAGACTTTTTCAACAAAATGCTACATCCAAAATGATTCTGTTATGGAGTCAGTCCCTCAAACTTCACACTGATTGTACATGTTTTCCACTTGAAGAAAAATTAAATTATACTTGTTTTAATTTAAAAAGTGCTGAACTATTCAACTAATCACCTCCAGCCCAGCATTACTTCTCACCTTTTCAGCTAACGATATTTTCTGCTGCGTTTGCTACTCTACAGTGGACCGTAGAGTGGGCTCTCAGAACTGAAACAGTTTGGCATTTGACCATCTCGGAATTAGACCGAAGATTCGATTAGAAAAAATTAACAAAGGCAAAAATGAAGGGTAACTCAAGTGGCATGACATTCAATAGTGTCTGTATACCCTTTCACAAGGCTTTCATCGGTGTTTGGAACAGCGTCGTCACGTATTTCTGGTGGTACAAGTTACTGTAATGAACAATATGCTTGCACTTTAAGTGCAAGAGCTTGCCAATTTTAAGGCGACCTGTGATGAATTTCCTCTTTTCTGACTTGCAAGTGTTACAATGTTGAATAGTTATGTTAAACAAAGTCAGAGCATCAAATAATACGTTTCTTGTATTTTGGTGTGAGCCTGCACACAGTTTTAGATGTATTTGCCTGCAGTGTTTTGCAGTCTGACTATGTTGTGACGTTACGGCGATGTTGACGTACTAATTTGGATACTAGGAATACACTATCGGCCAGAGGGTAGGGGCTCTTTACCCTCTGCTTCAGTCTGTGAGGAAACACAAGAGAAGGTATGATAAAGCATTATTTTTAATTCATGTGAAGTGAATAATATATATATATATTGTTACTATTGTACAGGGGAAGAAGACGGCACAGACAACAGGGATGTTGTTTAACTCTATTTATTATATATATATATATATATATATATATATATATATATATATATATATATATATATATATATATATATATATATATATATATATATATATATATACATACAGTATATATATATAAAGTATGGAGTGTGAAATCACTCCAAATGTGTATGAGTGCGACTGTGTTTGAATTAACTGTTGTGTGTTACCAGAGTGTTGAGCGAGAGGCGGAAGTCCCAGAGGGGAAAGGCAGGCTCGAAGGTCCGAGAGACAGGCAGGTAGTCGGGGGCAATAGTGAAGCATCAGAGTCCGTGTCCAGCCGGGAGGTCGAGATCCAAGTGGCAGCCAGGGAACCAGAGGGGATACGGGGAGACAAAACACACTGCTCGTAACGCGGGAACGGAGCAAATGCTGCTGGAATGACACGACACAGGACAGCACACAATGAACACGGAGGGGGAGAAAACAGAGAGCGAAAGAATGCATAGCGCTTGAAGGCAGGTCCTCTCATCAGCGACAGGTGTGTTAATTGCTGATTGATGATTGAATGCCGCTGCTTGCTGCTGCCAGAGTGACGCGGGCCGGCAGACTCTTGGAGATGCGCCCAGCGCAGCGCACAGATGAACGCGCAGTGGTGTGCGCCCGGGCCGTGACATATAGTCCTTTTTTTTCTCTCGAGACTCAAAATGCTTTACATAGAGAAACCCATTATCCACATTAAATCTACACTTAAATCAGTGTGGGTGGTACTGGAATCAAGGGTAATGTGTCATACCCAAGGACACAACAGCAGTGACTAGGATGGCGGAAGATAGAATCGATCCTGGAACCCTCATGTTTCTGACACGGCCACTCCATCCAACCGAGCCACGCCACCCCTTAATCTTGGTATGCGCACAATAACACTTATGTGCAACTTGCAGTGAATTAATTGCTCAAGGAAATACTAAATAGTTGCTTTGTTATGCAGAATGAATGGGCATGAATGTATGAGTATGAATTGGTCAGAGAGTGTGCAGGTGTACGTAATGTTAATGTGAATCTATATAATGTTTATGAAGTTTATCTTCAACCGTGACTGGAAACAAATATTGGTGATTACTTCCAAGATGCATATTCAAACTGTGTACAATTTGAACAAATACATTATGGTACTTTTGGAGAAGGTGGGGTGCTGTTTAATTTGCAATCTGTGAACGCTTTCACCATTGAACGTCTTGCTGACATGTTAAAAAAGTAGGTTAAAAAAGTGTAGGTGGAGCAAAATTTAGACCAAAGAAAGCAATACATATTATCTGGACCACAAGGGAGTAATTGTATTGTAAATTAAATTCATCATATGTCCCTTTTTAATTAAACAAGCATGAGTGTCACGACACAGAACACTGTCCACAGTCACAGCACACTAATTCTAAGCAGGGAAACACAGTATCTATGTTATTAATTAATACTTATTGTAACTTTAGCAATTATGTACAGACACAAATTTATTTGACAATTATCAATGCAGGCTGTGGAATTGGAAGAACTACCAGATTTTCATAAGAGCTAGTTGTATTCATATATTTGTGGTTTATAACGTGCTTATTGTTGTCAATTATGCTTTATCACTTCTCCCACAAATGTGTGTGTTTTTTTTTGTAGTCTATTTTTAAGAAGTCTGGTAATGTATGTTTTTATATGCATCTATGTAAATGTTTTATGCTAAGGCAAATTAGTTTCCTCTTTCAAAAGATTAACAAAGTACATCTACTTATCAATATATGTATATATGAATCTATCTATTTATCTTACCTGTTGCGGGTCGTATTTTTATTTTGTTTGACCGTAGGTTGGTTATTGAACATTAACCCACAGTCAAGTAGTGTTTTCCTGTCAACAGGCACAATATTTGAAAAGTGTGCACTCCAAGTCCTCCAATGCATTAAAATATCTTATCTTATTAAGCCGTACACAACAGCACATGCCAGATATTTGAAGAGGTTTATCGAAAAAGCATCACATCAATGTCTTTTCCTGGAAACTCCATTACTAATTCAATTAACTTTTTGGAAAAGGAACAGAAAAAAAATGTATTCTATTGTCAAAATATTTTTTCCAGCAAGTAGCTGACAAGTAGGGCTGGGTATATTTGGGCAACACACAATTCGATTCTTGGTAACAATTTGATTCACAATCGATTTGCGGTTGAAAATATACTTTTTTGATTACATTAGATTCCAGGTCTATGATTAACTACAATTCTCCATAAAATAAATAAACAGCTCTGATCCATTTCTATATTACTTAAAAGAAAACTGATATGCTTCCCAAACATTTAATAAAGTCAAATAGAAATAAGGCAACAAGACAACTACCCAATACTTCTCTTTTCTTCTCTGCACAGAGGATATGAGCACCTACGTCAACAATATGATTTCCCTGAGTGGCTGGACAAGACAGATTGGGAAAAAAATAAAGAAAAAAATAAAACAAATTAAAAAGAAAATTAATGTTGTATATTTTTGTATCGATGAAAAATTGTTACAAATAAGAATAGCAATTAATATAAATATATGTATATATATATATTTTTTTTTTTGACACCCCCACCGACTAGACACATAGATAATCAGCTAAAAAAAACCAACAAAACATATTATCATGACTTATTTCAAAAGTGTGGCCACAATTTATTATGTTGTTGTTTTTTTTTTCTTTTTTCTATTACTATAACTTAGTATAACTTTTGCATCCGCAGCATAATTAATGAGTCAGATGTTCCTCCGTGTTAACAGACTGTTTTTTAAAAACATATTTGAACTGGTAGTAGATATTGATTGTCCTGTGTGTGATCGAATAAACCGGCAACGTAGTAAGTGTTCTGCCACTTATCTACCCTTCCCATATTGGGGAAATAATATAAAATAATTTAGCATCGTTCTCCAAGTAGGGTCTTGTACCAATGGTTTACTTCAATATTAATCATCTGCAGCATTTTTTAAATGTGTTAATATATCTCTATTTGCTGTGCAAAAAAGGTTAATTATTTTCGCACAATACATTGCCTGAACAACAGAATAACTCCAGGCTCCTCGGATTTCTTGCTTTTTGCCGTGTGTGAATGAATGATGATGTGAAACAACAACACAAGCCAGTGACAATAGTTGTATCTTTAGATGTGTGACTTCTGAACCTTTTCCAGGTTTTTGTTTTATTTTGGGGCGGGTCTGTTGTTCACAGCAGCGGTCTGCTTTTTATTGATGTGGCTGGCAGCATACAAACAAAATATAACATTTGCATGTTGAAAAGTGTTCTTGAAGTGATGTCATATAATAATAATTAAAAATGTATATATAATTTAAAAAAAATATATATATACTGTATATAAAAATGAATTAAAAGAAGATCACAGACACGTCGACACACAAGGTCACTACCCCATCAGCTGGCCGACTTGCAGCACCTCGAAATACCTTGCAGTGCACCAAGCTACCACAATAGACGCGGGGACTAGACCCAGCAGGCCCCAACCAAGACGGGCACCCGGAAGGGATGCACGGTGGGACCCAGGAGCTCCAGACACACAGCGCGGATGCAGTAGCCTAGGCGCCGACCAGTATGAACACGGTAGTCGCCTCAGACCTTGATACCATTGAACAGATGCCCATCATTGAGGAATAAGATGCTGAACCAACACTTGCTGAACTTTACAAAGCGATCGACAGCTTAGCGACTGGCAAAGCACCTGGTACTGATGGCATCCCCACCCACCTGCAGCCTTTGCATGATGTCCTCTGCCAGTGCTGGAAAGAGGGCGCCGTGCCGCAAGACATGAGAGATGCCAAGATTGTCACTCTTTACAAAAATAAGGGCGACAGGAGCGACTGTAACAATTACAGGGGCATCTCCCTCCTGAATATCGTGGGGAAACTCTAAGCCCGTGTCGTGCTTGTCCGCCTTCAGAAACTTGCTGAGCGCGTTTACCCGGAATCTCAATGCGGCTTTCGCGCCAAGCGCTCCACAGTGGACATGATATTCTCCCTACGCCAACTTCAGTAGAAATGCAGGGAACAACAGAAGCCCCTGTACATATCTTTCATTGACCTGACCAAGGCTTTCGACCTGGTTAGCAAAGAAGGGCTCTTCAGCATCCTACCCAAGATTGGATGCCCTCCAAAGCTCC